>NW_023596448.1:22902879-22957879 GCF_011947565.3 Pollicipes pollicipes | reverse complement strand
GCGGGCTCCAAGCCCCTGACGGCGGGCCTCCAAGCCTCTGACTGCGGGCTCCAAGCCCCTGACGGCGGGCTCCAAGCCCCTGACGGCGGGCTCCGAGCTCCTGGCGGCGAGCTCCAAGCCCCTGACGGGCGGGCTCCAAGCCCCTGACGGCGGTCTCCAAGCCTCTGACGGACGGCGGCTCCAAGCCCCTGACGGCGGGCTCCAAGCCCCTGACGGCGGGGCTCCGAGCTCCTGGCGGCGAGCTCCAAGCCTCTGACGGCGGGCCTCCGAGCCTCTGACGGCAGACTCAGAGCGTCTGGCGGCGAGCTCCGAGCCTCTGACGGCGGGCTCCGAGCCTCTGACGGCGGGCTTCCGAGCTCCTGACGGCGGGCTCCGAGTCTCCGTCGGCGAGCTCCGAGCCTCTGACGGTGTGCTCCGAGCCTCTGACGGCGGGCTTCGAGTCTCCGTCGGCGAGCTACGAGCCTCTGACGGCGAGCTCCGAGCTTCTGGCGGCGAGCTCCGAGCCTCTGACGGTTGAGCTACGAACCTCTGACGGTCGTCGGCTGGGGCTCCGTGAGCCGGTCAGACGCGGACGCGGGATAATCAATAGACTGCCCTCTGTAAAACAAAACTTATAACCGCAGCGGCGCTTCAAGGAGCTGTCAAATCACATATAATTGGGTCATAACATCTATTGACAAGCTTTCACGCTGGAACTGCGGCGCAAGGAACCGGAGCATATTCTGGAGGACAGACAATGATTCGAGGTCATTGACAGCACACAATCGTATTTCATTTATGATGTGACGGGGCTCCGCTGTGTTCCTTTGTGGATGATATTGGGCCTGGCTCCCAGCGCGTGTGTCATCCAACACGCAAGCGACCGGCTTGTTGCTTATTTACGGCTTGCCATTATGCAAATCCCCAGTCCCGGGGGTAAGCCAGCGCGGACGGGACTGATGAGAGGACGGCAGCCGCGCCGGACGAACGGGCGGCGAGGCTGGTACCTTCCCAGTCTGGCTGCGTGTGGCAGAGAGGGAGCGGATCGCGGATCGAATCCGTTCAGAGGCGTGGAGATGGCATGTCTCGGACCAGACCAGACTTCCCGGCATGGGAAAGGGAGGTTGACATTCTTGACACATTACGAGGGGTCTGTAGACCCGCAATATATCAAGTCAGGGTAAAACGGGGCCGCGTCAGGAGGCCAGGGCACGACGTTCTCGCGTCAGGGAAGGTCAAATAACCTCCACGCCGCCGTCAGTCTTTGATCAGGCTGAATCAGCTAGAGCATGGAGTGAGGCTGAGCGGAGTCTAGATTGAAATGAACCAGTTAGAGCATAGAGCAAAGCTGAGCAAAGTCTAGATCGAGCGGAATCAGTTTGAGCATGGAGTGAGGCTGAGCGAAGTCTAGATCAAGCTGAATCAGCTAGAGCATGGAGTGAGGCTGAGCAAAGTCAATAGCGACACCAGCACAAAGCGTGATGCAACCAAGATGTCAGGCAAAAGCGAGAAAGCGTGGCGCTGCCACCAGCCCAGACGGACGTGCTGTCGGTGATAACGTCAGGCCGGTTCGAAATAGCGGCGGGAGTGATGAGTTTGGATCAGGTCAAGGCAATGGCGGCGGCTGCGGCAGCTCAGATCGAGGATCGCCCGGCCGACATCAGTCGATGTAGAACCGGGTTCGGATATGGATTCATTTGGCGTAATCAGATGAGTCGTTTCAGCCGCTGAACGCAGTCAAAGACCTCCGGAGCTCAATTACCGCCACGGGGAATTAACATCGCTCTCAGCTCCCATGCGGGATGGCGGCGATAACGACTCCCCACGTGCAATCGTCAATAAATAGCTCAACTACGCCGCCGTGACGTCAGCAGCGACGCCGGCTGTGCGTTGGCTGGTGGCGTGCGGGCGGACCTGTTGTAGAGTGGCGCTGGGCGGCTGCGTGCGGTGCCAGCCCGATCAACAGGTGGGGCTGAACGGGCACCAGCGGACTGCCCCGGCGCTGGTGCCAGGGCGGCGCTGGGGCGTCCGGGCGCGGCGCACTCGCGCGCGGCCGACGCCAGAGCCGTGCGGCAGGTCTGGTGTGGGCGGGGACGACGACAGCCTGGGCGCTGCTGCTTCTCTCCCCCCCCCCCCCCTCCCCAGGGTGTCACGGTGCTGGTCCCAAACCGCAGCGTTCGCGCTCAGACCGGCTTGAAGCCTTTGCCCTGAGAGCAGGCGGCCGGATACGTATGGCTTTTGTTGGCTTCCGCGGTCTTCACTGCACGCGACCCGGAAGAGTCACGCGTTTCAATAGCCGATCATCGCATAACATAGCAATGGTTCAATTTCTCCGGGGAAATAAACGTCAAACGTGCAGTACTACCTCGTTCGATTGCAGTTCAACAACGGCAAGTACCGTCCATCTGAGGTGAGCAGTGGTAGCACCAGTCCACTCCGCCGAACGGTCTGCAGGTAAGCGGGAGCCAATCTCTCTGCTCGGAAGCGACTGCTGGCGCCGCGGTCGCTGCAGATGCAATTGCTTTCGCGCCGACTTCTGGCGTTCATGCGGCCGCTGGGATTATGCCACAGATTCATGGCCGCCAGTCGGGTGACGTCCCTGCTCACTGCAAGCGAAATGATGGCGCCGTGTCCAATTGGTACGCGCGCGGCGCCGAAGGTAATCTGGTCAGACAGGATCATATTACACACGGTCCTTCGCAACCAGTCGAACGCGCTAGCGACATGGCAACCAGGTCGCGTACATGTCACTCGTAGTTCAGACAGACGTCTGCGAGGCCAGTCATTGTACCAGTGTGTACCGCATGTGTGCGGCAATGTCGCTGGGTTAAGTGGCAGTGCGTTCTTTTCGTAAAAGCTGAGTTGTTTCCAGGAACAGCTAGGTAAACATCGTGGAGACCCATAGGGGCAGCAGTTTTCTCGGAGCGGCTTCATCCGCCGCACGAAACGCGGTGATAAACGCAGCAGACTTGCAGAAGCACCTGGTGCAACGTCGTCCGTCCCTGAGATGGCAGCACTAAGGGATTCTGGGATTCTGGGATGGCAGCACTAAGGGATTCACTAAGGGATTCAGCACTTTGCTGATTCTGACGCGAAAAAAATCCTTTTACGTTTTTAGATAAACTGCAAAACAATAGCGCGTCGGTGTCATTGTAAAAATAAGCGATATTTGTTAACAACAGACCGTTAGGTGTGTGGAGTATGTAAAATGCTCTCAAATTATTGATGAAGTCAGGCGATTTGCACTGTGATTGCGTGCAACTCGTTCACAAGCGGGTGACGTAATGGCGACGGGTGATGTAGGAATGAAAGGTGGCAAGTTTTTAGGCCACGCATTATCATGCTGCCCGCTCCCATCCTCTGACCGCAATAAAGAAGCCGGCACTATATGCCCGTCCTGGTTATGCTCAGCTCGGTAGCGATGTCTGATGTGGAGCCAAACAATTAGCTTGAGTGGCTGGGTTATGGCGCGTCATGTGACAGTACGCATTGCTTAGCATCATTTAGGCGGAGCAAAAAACTCTTACAAATTGATGATAAGAATCGGCTTCCCAAAAACCTACCGAAGGAGTAAGTTTGTGGATAGATGTTGGGATACGTAAGTAATGTAAAGTAACGCCTGGTGGTGTGGCCTTGCAAACCTGCATAGAAATTGCTGCTATTTTCAAATTTATTATTGGAAACGTTCTGTCCGCTAGCTTTACGACATTAGCTGTTCTCTCAATATTCACCACCCAGGAATGCTGGAATGCGATTATTTGAGAATGTAATGGCTCACAAACAGCGAAATTGGTGAAAGGGAAATGGTCAGGACAGTGTGAGTATGGGGGGGGGGGGGCAGAAAACGTACAAAAATATGGTACGTACACCGTGGTACGCACAGAGAAGGCTATTAAGAAAAATGGGTGTGATACCATGTGTTGTTGGCACTTAAAACTCAACCGAATAGAGTGTAATAACCCTCCGGCGTTGGAAAATGAGATTGTGGTAGCAAACGCAAATCATAAAGTAGGGTTTGTGAAGGCCAAGCTAATGAAACGTCACCAAATAACCTCAGGTGACCCCACGTGAACATCTGGAAATAAATGGTGGCGAGCTCCGCCCTTACAGAACTATGCAGTATGCACGCTTCAACATCGAAAGACCTACAGAGACCGTAAAACGTTTGTTCTCGTCTGGGCTGGCCCGACAGGTTGATCACAGGGAAGTTGAATGTCCTTATAAAAAGTAATATATCATACGCCGGGCCCTGTCCTCCCCCCCCCCCAAAAAAAAAACACGCCTCCGATTTTCGTTCTCGAGCATCGGGCATGGCATTAGCAGGTATACCCCCAACACGTTGTGGAAGGTGACGACACCGACAAAGCCGGCGATAGCATTCAGCCACCGCATTCATTATCATGACCATTTGTCTTCATTGTTTTCCATCTACGTCTTCTCTCTTCTGTGTAATCGCATTGTGTCCAGCAGGTCAGTACGGGATCGTTTGACCAGCGATGAGTGGACTCCGCAGTGTGACGTCATAGGCCGCCCAGCGCCAGCGGCAACCGGGTACCACTGAAAAGGTAAACACCTTTCCAACGGAACGGGTGGTCCCCTGGGGTCACCGGAATGCCGGGGTCGCCCGAACCGACAGAGAGAATGATCGTCCGCAGGGCAGTGTGGTCGTGGCGCAGGTCAGCGGCGTAGGTCAGTGATAGAGGTAATAGACGGAGGTCAGTGGCGGAGGTCAGTGATAGAGTTCAGTGACGGTGGCCAGTGGCGGATCATTTGTTTTCTTATAAGGTAACATTTGAATACATAATTTCGCAATGCATCCCGGCATCACCCGCTAGGGAATAACCAGAAATGTGTAGGCAACAGTAAATATTTCAATGGATAGTCCGTGTCTCGTAGACCTTGCGAAGGTAGACCATATTTCACCTAAACACAAGACGTGAATCAAGATTAAGAGCCATACTTTCTTACAAGAATGCTGAAAGTCCATTTAGATGTCTGGCTAAGCAATAATCCATCAGTCCTGCGGAAAACAGCGAGCTTCGAACGCGGTCACTGTATCATACGATAAGTGCAAAGAGAAACCTTTATCCGTGATTCATCAACATTGTGCACGTTGTCCAATGCATTGACATACTGCATAAATTTTTGGAAAGGCAGTAAAGGAATCGTAAGCACGATGTACTTATGGCCGCAATGCAAGCATTCAGAAGTGAAAGCAGCGAAATTACGTTGAAAACAGATGTAGCAAGACTGGTACAAGACAGTGTTGAATCCGTGGCAAGGCCATGTTTGTACTATTTTGGGAAGTTGTAATAAGCTGATGGCTTTATTTCAGGGAGCCGAATGGATAATCAAGGGTATGGCAGTCAAAAGTTGAGAGCCAGGTGGCCGTTTGTGGCCTATTTTTAAGCTCGATGAGCAGCACGCAGGCACCGGCCGCTCATGTGCAAGGACAAATAGCACAGCACAACAGTGTGACAGTAGGAAAAATGGCACAAAGTGACCGCTGTTTTTTCTACACAATCAGACTGTTGTATGCCTGATGGTGATTTCACTGCATTATATAACATAATACAAATATGCAGCTTTTAGTACCATCGCAGACAACTAATTTTTCACCACTAGCTCTGGCGTTTCCTCCCGCTGTGGTCACGCTGCATAGCATGGTCACGCTGCACGCTGCATAACATGGTCACGCTGCACGCTGCATAGCATGGTCACGCTGCACGCTGCACAGCCCTATGTGTGCTATGCAGGGTGTTTGCATTGAATACAGGTTACTAGGCATTGATGTGCATTATGTTCAACCCTGCGAGTCTGTAAATAATTTACCACAGTTGACTAGTATTGAAGCGTAATTTGTATCTTGCGAATATGAGTTTATTGCTTTCGATTTGTGGATGTTTCATTGTGTGGCTTTGGCCCAAGATGTGTCATAATCTTGAATAATTCAGATTAATCAAGAAATTGTTCCTTGTGAAACACGCCAACAGGCGCAACTCTTCCAATGTAGCTGGCAAAATGCCCAGCGTGCTTTGTTTATTCCGTTTCAGAGAAATGCAAGGTCAGACGTGGTTCTTGTTATGTGGGGCATGTCTTAGTCAGATCAACTGAAACCGTGTGGCTGTTCTCAGCTTTAATCACATTGGGAATCTTTTGGCGGCGCTGGATCTGAATTTGTCATGACCGCGGCACTAGCGCGATGGGTCTGATAGTGTCATGTCGCTAAGGTCTGCTTTGCCGATCGGTGGCTGATGGTAAGTGAGTGCTTTCTCTGTGGGGTTCCAAGGGACTCAGGCCTCTTCAACGCTTTTACCATTGGGCCGCAAAGTCGCGTTACCCGCAGGTATCCAAACCAACTTCCCGCCCTAGATCTGGGCAGAACGGGATCACTCTCGTTTCAAATCCCCAGCTCACTTCGGCTTCGTGAAGATGAGCCACGAGGGCGCTGTCCTCCACCTTGCCGTTACATGCCTATCCATCAGGAGAATTTCATGTCCTGAGCGCAGATAGGTGCTCATATATATTACGTGTTCACCGAACTTGAATATGCCGAGCCTGTCATCGACCATTTTCTATTCATGGAGGAGCACAGATTCAATATGTCGCAAAATGCAGCTCCTCTTCTCAGGCGCGCGCGGTGCTCCCCGCCGTTTCATCCCGATGTCAGCGAAGTCCTAAGTCACTCCCACGTGCTCGAGTGTCCAGTACTGCCCCTCCGTCAAAAGGAGTCTGATTCATGTCGCCTAAACGCGCTGCAGAATGCGGTAAATTCCGCTGCCACGATCATCTCTAGCGCGCTCCATCACCACACCCTCCCGCCGGCTGCGGCGGCGTCATATCGTGACGCTGCTGCCGCCACCGGCGCAGCCCTGGCGCCCACCGCGCCAATATCGGCCGCTTCCGGACGGCGCGCGGCCGCGTGTCTGCGCGGCGACCCGGCCACTCCCCCGAGTGTGACGGCGGCTACCGCCGAGCCATCCGATTACCGAGCCGTCCTGTCACGCTGATGACCCGCGGGAGGCGGGACGCGGTCAGGGGTCGTCCCCCGCGGCCGTCGCCGCCGCCGCTCCGAACGGATCATCCGCACGCTGATCGTTTGCGGCTCCGACGCAATGCCGCGGCTTGTGTCGGTGTTTTTTGTAAAGTCGTTACGGGGTGAGACATATGCATCATCATATTTGTGTAAATGAATGACGGTCAAAACTGTTCCTCCGCCCCGTGGCCTTGGCCGTGTCTAAAACGTTCGTTCCATTAACATCAGTAACCACTAAGCTGTTGTCTCCCTGCTTTTACATGCGTGCGTAAGCGCGATTGTTTTGTGACCAACTCAAATCATTCATCAAAATACGATTGTAGTTTGCGTTACTTATGCCCCAAGGGGATGCGGTCACAGGATGCAGCTGGGTAAACGCAGAGGAGTCACACTCAGCACAGCGATTGCAGGGCAATTGCACACTCCGGCAAGTTACGTGTACAGTTTTGAGGAGCTCTCGATGTCTCCTCAGTTACACCGCCCAGCGCGTTTCCAATCTGTTTTGAATGGGTGTTTACCGAAAACAGCCGTGCTGAACCAAAGTCCGATTCCACTGGTGAATTCGTCTGACGGCGTGGTATGTGGTAGTGATAGCAGGCTCAGCTTCGTCTGACTATTCAGCGGGATTTGCTGTCATACCGGCCTATGTTTTATGACGGACTGCACAGGCGACACCAAATACATTATTCTTCTATCAACTCCGCTGATGTTTTTGTGCGTAATGAACGAGCTGTATTTTGATTTAGCGCAGCTGTGTGCGACGAATTGTGTCTTGATACTCGTCCCCAGCAGGAAGGTATCTTACGCTCAAACCACTGGCTCGCTATTTCAGAACTGTTTAGTACCATATCAGTGGGTGTTACCGGTCATATGTTAAATCAAGTTATATAGGTCAAGCTTTGTATCGTTCCCACTCTATGGCCTAAAGAACTAAGAATGTCACGATAACGAACAAACGACGGCGGGTGGTGCTTGCCAAAATTCTCTCAAATGGCCGTGGATGTCACCTAAGCTATGTCAAACCAGGTCATGCATATACAAGATGATTCCCAAAGATTTGTCCTAATTGTGAGCCCCTGACCCAGTTTCGTTTGAAATAGTCTGACGTAATTTAGTTTTATGAAATCCCATTGTCTAGCTGTTGGTTGACATTAAACAATCAATGCAGAGAAGTTATTGAGAGCTCGTCTGTCGAGACAGGAGTATGACAGGGGGTAATTATATCTGGCATGCTACCGTCATGACATCGACAAAACGGTCGTCACTTTTGATCCATTAAATTTTTAGGTGCACAAATTGATGCTATTAATGCAAAACTGCTATTCGTGACACGGTTGCACAAACCTGATCACCATTGCCTGAACGATGGAAGTCAATATTACTCGAACGCCGGACATCTTTAGCCGGAATTTCACTGCTAAAACATATCTTTCCTTGCATGGTCATTCATAACCTTGTTTATCACGTCAGGCTTGTATTCTTGTTGATTACAAGCTGGTGGTAGAGAACGATCCTGTTTTGCGCTGTGACACAGCATCGGCAAATTGCAACGCTATAAATTACTGGTAGGTGGAGCTGTCAGCTGGTGTCATATATGTCGCACAAAAACTAAGCCAACGGAGCCGGAAATATTAAGCAAGCGACGCCAATGAGTTTATTCAATGCGGTGGAAAGGCTAATTTCCTGCAAACGTAACAGACAGAAATCCATTGCCAGCATGGGAAATTTCCCAAAACCCATGTTTATCAGTTCAGACCACAGCGTCTTGTATTAGTGATGGGGTTCGGAAAAGTTGGTATTGGTCGCTCTCCGGTCGGTTAGTGGCGCGCCCACAAGTCGGAGCGCTTTGCGGTCCGCTGGTGAATTGTAGCCGCTATATTCGCAGGGAGGATGAGACAGCCTTCGCAGGTACATTCGGACTGGTGCAGGCTGTTTCACGTATCTATCTGCTTCGGTTGCCAAAACCTTACGTTACTCCTCAAAAGTGACGCAAAATGGGCGTGTTTATAGCTTGCGTTTAAGAGGGCATGGATGGCTGCAGACAGTTTTGCCCATATGATTGTCAGGTTCTCTCCCGTCAGCATCCGTTAGTCTGGTGTTGCCGTGGCGCTGCGTTGCCAGAATCCGGATCCGACTTTGACGCGTTCTGTTAAGCTTTTTCAAACTTTCGAACAGCTTTCGAAAAAGTCTACCTTTTCCATGCTTATCAAATAGAGTAGTTGAAATCGTGGTGATGCAATAGTGCCAGTCAAGGCCGCCTGATCAAGCAGGTCGCAAGTAAATACTTAAAAATGTGCCATCACTTGTAAAATATTGTGCCTCCTGAGGTGGAAAACTGTGCCAGCGCACGATCAGTGTGTTGCAAGACATCAGTATGTAAAAAAGTAACAAGCTTGGGCCGACCCAACCGCACCGCTAAATTAACACTTTGCTCATAGTTCAAGCAATCTTCAGCTACCGCCTACCACGTAATCCCTGCCCAGTTACTTACCATGGGGCCGTAACATTCGGTGCATGATGTGAACGCTTAACACTTCAATTGTGCCTGCACGGGCTCAGCAGTGCTCTTCGCTCTGAATAAGACGCGCTACAGGTTGTCTCCTGCTGTCTTTATGTCACGGTCGAGTTGTTTCTTCCCGTCTATTTCACGCTACAGGTTGTTTCCCCCTGTTTTTATGCGCCGTCTTTACGTCCCTGCCGTTTTTATATCGCGCACAGGCTGTCTTTTCCTTCCATCTCAATCTCTATCTGACCAGCAACGTCACGATAGATGGCTCACGTTACGCCACGTTTCTGCACGGCATGTTTTTCACGCTTCTGTGGGTTTCCGGGATGCCGGTGTGCTGTACAGCAAGGCAATATCCCGGCGCCTGGTGCCACTCCCTGGCAGGGCACTTACGCAGGCCGCCCGAGCATTCTGAATGTCGAGATGTGAAAACCTTTTGGATCAGTCTGAATGGCAAGAAATCAGGGCAGCAGCGGTCAGAGGACGCTCTTAGGCGCGGCATTTTCTCGATCAGCATCATGCGTTGCATACATGACCAGCATTTCCCTTGTAAAGCCTAAGTTTTATAACAAGAACCAATAAAAACAGATTAAGTCCATAACAAAGAATCATTGCCAAGTGTCGTCGAAACGCCAGCCGTTTTGCTGCCATGTCGGATCGCTGCGCATGCTTTGATCGTTCTAGGATATCGAAACATATGTAGTGATCCACGTCAACATTTGGGATATTATCAGGAAAACTTAAACTTCCGGGCCGCTGAGATATGCGTGTTGCTGTTATACACCACGGCAAAGGCATAAGCACATAATAAAAGGACGGCGATTGAGTCGCTGGAGCCAAAATTACTTTTCATTAACGAAAACACTGAAGTTAACAGGTCCAGCGCAGCTCGAGAGATGCGCTCCCCCTCCGACACCACCAACACATCCCAGCACCTACCTCATACGCTGCTCACACTCCGTCGTCACCCGCCGCGAAACAGGCGCAGCTGGTCCGGCGGCGGGGGGCGGCGCGCCATCGCGGCGGCGGGCGTGGCGCGGCGCGGCGGGTCGCGCGCTCTCGCGCCGGCCGACTGGGGCGGCGCGGCGGGCCGCGCCGCCGGCCGCCCTCCAATCGATCCCAGAGGCGGCGCAGCGCCGCTCCGCTCCGCCGTCGAGAGGCTGGAAAGCTCCGGAGCACGGCGAGGCTCCCCCGGCCAGGCTTCCACGGCGCGCTCTTGTGTGCCGCTTGTTCGGCTCCGCTACTGCGCAGCCGAGGAGTAGCACGGCGCCCGGCATGTCTTTGTGTTGTGTTTGAAAGGTGGCGGCGTGGTTCTTTTCAGAAGACATACTTCACAAGTTGCTTGAGTTTAAAATGTTCCCGACAATTATGAAATGTTACTGCTTTCGTCTGAGTGTGTAGCCATTACTAATGCTAAGAAATTGGCAAGTGTAAAGCAAGGAATCCCTAGAGTTTCATCGGTCAGCATTTTTAGCTCACATTCGGAGACGAAAAATATTTGTATTTATTGCACTGATTATAATTTGTATTTCCTGCGCTGATTACTACTCATCCCAAAAGACATCTCTCAAAGCAGGCTGTTCCGTCGACATCCAATAATACATGAGACTAAATCTACACAAGCCAAAGTAGCGGATAATAAGTCCCTAATATGGCTTCTCTGATCGCTGATGACCACCCTAGCCGAGTCCAATGCATCAATATGACATATCTTCGCCATGGAGAGCGAAGAAATGACAGGGAGTCAACCCAACTGGGCTGTGATTCTGGCCGGGAGTCAATTGTGCCTTGTCGGATCACTTACAGGAGACCGGCTGAGCCGTGTCCCATCGCCAGCAGAGTCAGTTCAGCTGCTGCGGCGTCATTTCAACTGAGCTGTATCACTAGAAGGGAGTAAACTGAGCCTCGCTGCTCTACTGAGTTGGAGACTAGCAAACGGTGTCGCATCACGTGGGGTTTAGTCACCTGCATCTGTAATGATAGTTCAGAATGGATATCGAATTTTAGCATATTTGACATTTCTGTAAGGTGGGTTGAGTAGCCTTTGCTTATATTATAGATAAAGGTCGAAAGGTGAGTCAATACATTCATCTGCTTTGCAGCTTCTTCAGGGCTGTCAGTATTGAGGCCTTGATAACCAACTAGAGAAGGCAAAACATTCCAAACACAAACCAACTGCATAGCTTTTTCACAAAAAAAGTTTTGGACGGTAAATGCATAGGCCGACCTGTGGTTTTGATGACTTTCAAATAATATATAGAGCATAATTAACCCACGCCCGGCGGGGCGTCTCAGACAACCGCGCCTGGCTGGGGGGAAGTTGACTTCCCACTCTCCTGGGATCTCCAATTTCCAGATGTCGGACGAGAAAAAGCAACAACGAGGCCGTTGTAAAGGTCTCGTCAAATCATAAAGAATGCACACCAAGCTTTTAACCCTGGGTCAAATGTCAAGTCACCAGAGGTTAAAAAAGTAAAATACAGCTGTGCTGATAGATGCAGTTAGGACATGCATATCAAGACGGATATTGAAGGCACGTAAGTAAGCGTTAAGACTCTGCGGAGTCCATTGCAATTATTTTTGTTTCCTCACAAGAGTCAGGTCAGGTAAGGTCACCGTTTTAGACGAAAGCATTCCAAACACAAAAACGACTGTTTAGGATAGCCTACACGTCAGCTGAGGTCAACCTTATAAGCCATCCAAATGAAACATGACGCGCGTACCGCGTCTCACTGACGAGTATAACAACTTTCTGTGTTTGGATAGTGTGTTTGAAATCTACTGACATTCAAGGCTGCAGACCTGTTGTGTCTATTATGCATAGCCCCTTTGACGCTCAGCAGTGTTTTCGTGACAAACTGAGAACAGGCATATTGGTACAGGAAATGATGCGTCATCAGCTTTATAAACACCAAAAGAAGATGGATAACCACGTCGCAAGCACTCATCCAGCCTCTCCGCCGCTGACAACAGGGGCCATTGACTTAGGATGACCTCATATGACCTTGCGTATCTTCACATGACGTATTGTGACCTCATTTTGCCTTATCACATGCTGCCAGCGGGCTATTCAAAATCTGCGCGCAAAGCTACCAACAATATCTGTCTATTTTGAGCCGAGCATGTGTTTTGTGGAAAGCATGTATAGAAGTAGGTCATGACCTGGGCAAAGGTCATGTGCTCTATGGTCACATGATGGTTGTGCATATGAGTAAGCACCCTTTTCCTTATATGCAGACACCAAAGCTACACAAAAATGCGTGTAAATTTAAATTATTTCCGAAAAATAACAAAAATTGACCTCACGTTAGGTCACTGACCTCGCCTGTTTTGAAAGTTCTGCAGAACAAAGCTTTAAATTTGTGCGAAAAATGTCAAATCGATAGGTAAATGGGTAATACAAATTTGGTGCTGCATCGAGCATTCATTTTTGAGCTGTGCTAAAAAAGTAGGGAAGCCAGCTTTTCCATGGCCGGGCGCGGGTTAAAACACCACATCGGTTAACGTCGGCTACATCGATCAGCATCAAGACACCAGTTATCATATCAGCATATCGGTTAGATCGGCTAAGTTACGAACTTACTAACTGCTAAACAGAGTAACACTCAAGCATCACATGTGCTCCGAGACGACACCTTGAATGTTTCGCCTCATCATTTCAGTCACACAATGAAATAGTTGTTTCTGTCCTTTCATCCTCACAGTACACCTCATGGCACACCGCATGCACACAAATGAACACTCAAGAGCGCGCTCGCGAGCCCCAAGGTCAGTTTGATCTGGAGCAGCCAATTCGGTGGTGGTGTGCTGTACGTTATGTGGCCGTGTAGGGAGGTCTCTCAACCAGTGTCGAGGAAGATGTCACAGCGTTGAGAGCTGGCATTATGTTTGCGTTTCCACAGACCCTGTGATTTTAAGTCGTGCCACATCGTTGCATGTATTACTCATCCTTGCCCAATATGTTGATTGTATAGAGCGTTTAGCCGTCGTCGTCGTCACTGAGGCTTCACGACGCGCTCAGTTGTTGAGCCTATATGGTAGCGCGTGAGACAAGTGTGGAGCAATTATGGCGAGTGCTACAGTTCGGTTTTTTTAACTGCTCGCCAAGAGAAATGGCATTGTTTTGTCCTCGGTGTTTCGTATGTGTTCGTTGAAGGAATTTCTGACTTTTTTTGTTTTCTGCCAATGTATGCGAAATTTTGGATCCGTTGTGTGGGTGGTTTTGCCAATGTGTGTTGCATTTTGTTTGTGCTGCCTGTTGTGTGTTGTGTGGGTGCTGTATTGTGTACTTGCATCATGCCGAGCTGGAATCTGTAAAGAGTTTCGAACGTGGCACCCATCGCTCAGTCCCTCCTAGAAACGGAAAGGTTTTTGTATTCCCCGATGGGCAGAAGGGAGAAAAAGCGGTTCAGAACGCTCAGAGTGATCCGGAAAAGATCAGAGAAAGCACAAAGAAAGTGAAAAGAAATAAAAGATTACAGGAAAGGAAATGACTACTCATATCATAAGCAGATACCTTTTCTCAACACGTCTCTCACTGTCCATGAAAACGGTACATTCGAAACTGAGGTATCCAACAAGCCCATGGATGCGCCCATCATCCTCCTATAACCTCATAAGCTATTAAGTGCATTTGTGAGGAACATTATGCACGCAAATATTACAGCAGCAATAGCCCTATTCCCATAGAAAAGCCAGGAGGATGGAGATGTGGATGCGTTGATATTTCGGTAGCATGCTTTTATATGCATTTCTGCTATTCTTTTCAGTGAAGGCAGGTTGCCGAAATATCAAAGCATCTATATCTCCATCCTCCTGGTTTTTCTACGAAAACAAGGCTATTACTACCGTCTTATCTAACTTCCATAACCTCGGCCCATCTGATTAAAACCCAAAAGCCCGTCCCATTTTCCCAGATGCCGAGTTTAAGCGTCTGGACTCTGGTCTGGCCGTCTGGACAGCCCAAACGTAAAGCATGCTCAAAATGGAAATGTTGTGATATCTAACGGACACCCACAAGCCATCATTCAGAAAACCAAATTTCACCGCACGACGTATCCCGCAAAACGCATCACATTGCAGTACGCCAGCGCTGGCTCTTAGAGGCCATTTATGCAACATTCTCATGCATTGACGACACTTCAGCCAGGAGGGCAGCCACAGCAGTGAGAATATCAAAGCTCTCCCTGTGACTAGCATGGCTGAGCGGGAAGACGCGTTCTCAGTATCTCAGAAGTGCGCCGTTCACCCGCCCACATGTCCATCAAAGGACTGCGTACTGTGCGGCGCTGGAGCGCCACCTCAGCGCGCCAGAAGTTCGGAAAGAAACCGTAATCGGTTGTCGCCGAAGTATATGCGAAGGCGATGGGTCTTTGAGCGGTCGATAGGTCGGCACCTGGTGACGATGTGCGAAGGGAAACCTCAGGTCAATTTTGAGCGGCGGCGTCCTTGCAGTGACGAACCAGCCGCGCGTTTGCGTGGGTTTGATGAGTCCTATTCGGAGAGTAGGGGGCCCATCTCGCTGGTAGTGATATCAAAACCCCTGACCATCTCACCATCGCATGGAGAGCGCTTCGCAGAACGTTGAGACTTTATCTCTATCGACCCCATGTTGTCGGGACCCTGACTGTCAAGCACATGGCTGGCAGAGTCAGCTCATGCTCATACAGCTTAAACGGAGACTGACATTCCTTGGACATCTTGGGGGGCTTGAAGAGACAGCGACTGAGACGTAGTTGTGCTCAAAAGGGCGCAAATCAGCAGAATGACTCATACCTGGCACCAGAAAACCAAGCCGTTATGGTGGAATGCCACACCCAGGGTGGCTTAAAGCCACGTGCTGGACCGCCGCTGTGGGGGACCAGACCAGCATCTGATTCAGGCATTCTGATTCAGCCAACAGCTGCAAGTCGCCAGTGAGACCTCCCGCAGCTGTCCCAAGACTGGCTGTGGCTTCAACTGAGCGTTCCGGCTGTAGCTCGGTAACACGGGCTCCAGCAAGATGGGGTAATGAGGCAAGTGACGCTCGCTGCCCGGTGCTGGCGAAGCGATAACTTCGACAAGAGCGCCATGTGCCAGCTGATGGACCATCCTCGGCCAGCTCGCAGTCCAGACCTACAGCCGCCAGACCTCTGATTCTGGTCTGCGGTCCAGGCTGAGGTCTGTCGAGTCTCTCCACCCACGGCGGACCAACTGAGGCGGACTGTGAGCGGGTACGCCGAGGCGATGGGCCGGAACGGAGCTGGTCGCGTCGCCCGGAGCTTCTACCACTGCGCTCAGTAGATACGTAAACGTATACAGAGTTTTATTTCTGCACACGCTCGCACCAAAAACGTTTGGCTTTATTACGTTTTCCAAATCCACTGCGCGTAAACGTAAGCCTCATCTTAGGTGACCCAGGCAATATATACGCGAGGGAGCATCATAATCCACGAGAGTCCCCCGTCGGTATACCAGGAGGGCAAGTGCATTACGGAGCCACGCCCATGGCCCGGCCGTCCGGGCGCCATCGCTCGCCGCATCTCAACCCACCCCACGGGGAAGCGGCCATTGCAGGACCGTACTTTGGTGTGTTACACGCATCTCATTGGATTAAATCTCTATTTTAAGATCTTCGAGAAACAAATAATTTGTTTTTTAAGAAAACATCACACTGCAACCAAAACATGTTAAGCTCATCAGGTTTAGTTGAAACACATATATCTGATAGCTTGAAGCTTTCCATTTTAAACAACGATAACGGTACAAAAAGATATTTGAGCTCATTGCCACATGTGCTGTGACGTGTTGCACGTGCATGCCTTGGTGATTGTGCACGTGCAGATAGCGGCGCACCTTGCACTGGCCTGCGTGGAGTTCGCTTGCTTCATGCTGTCATGGACGCTTTCGTTGCTGTGTGTTGCATGCTTAAATGCTAACTCCTAGGGTTCCATTATGTGTATGTCTGATGATTAATGTGTCCTCTTCCCCTGACTGTGATTTCGGTGCACTGCTTCCTGAAAATAATCACAATCTGGTGGTCGTCTCAATGTTTTTTCGTAGCAAAAGTCTGCTGTAAGGAACAATCCATATGCGCACACATAAGCACTTGCACTCGCAGTCGCACACACACGCGCACACGCACGCACGCATACATATACTTACACACACACACACACACACACACACGCACACACACACACACACATATATATATATATATATATATATATATATGTATATATATATATACGTATATATGTATATATATTTATATTTATATATAGATATACATGTATATATGTTTATATATGTGTCTGTGCATTTATGTGTGTGTATGTATATAGCATGCATTGCTTTGCTCTGCAAATCCTGTTTAAAAAAAAAACATAACTCATTCAGGTGCACGAGACCGAAACATTCTATCTGTGTCTGTGAAGGAAACTCGCATGAGTCGCTGCGAGTCGTTTTAAGGCGCATTCAAACATTCCACTAGGTTGGCCCTTGCCACGCCCCCCGCCCCCCCCCCCGCCCTTCTGGTCCTGCCGGGAGGGCTTTGCTTGCTGCATGGCTGCGCTGGTGAGGAAGTGTCACACCAAAATTTGGTGTGACTCATCACTTGCAGTCTCTGAAAAATGGCGCGGCTCCGAGGGATTCGGCCGGACCAAACACTGTGTGATTTAGCTAACAGCTCAGATACGGAACAAACAAAACAGAGGAGACCAGTCGGTATAGATGTGAAAGAGCCTCAAAATGCAGGGAACTTAAATCAGAAATCACAGCCAATTACAAAGACCAAGACGGCCTCCCGGATATTCTTCTGACCAGCCCCACAAAAAAACGCAGCAAATTGTCGTCAGGCATCTAAATAAATTACCCTGACGAAAACAGGCAGCTCCAAAGGGAGGGTCATTCACAGGTCGCATGTTCTGCTTTTGAATTTGTGCCGATATGGATAGACTTCTGATGTCGAAGTGAGGCCGCCACATATATGCCGTTGGACTTTTTTTTCTTGTTTTTAAAGATTTGATCCGAACCCTTTGAAGGGATGGATTTCCGGGATCATAGCTCACGCTAAGCAGTGCTTGTTGTGTGAGCCCTGACCCCTTCCATCCGATCGCGCAATTCCATGTCAACGGCAGAATTTGGTGGCGAAAGCTTAACGTGCCGCAATGCTCGGCACGGTCCGTCCTGCCCACTGACGTCAAATGACCTTTAGCGCGACCGCTGCCACCGGCCGCAGGCCATACCTGTCAAGGG
Source organism: Pollicipes pollicipes (assembly GCF_011947565.3). Taxonomy (NCBI): domain Eukaryota; kingdom Metazoa; phylum Arthropoda; class Thecostraca; order Pollicipedomorpha; family Pollicipedidae; genus Pollicipes; species Pollicipes pollicipes. The sequence continues at coordinate 22,940,120 of NW_023596448.1, read as the reverse complement.
CAAATAGCGAGCGCTTAAAGCGACTCGAACCCACCCCGCCACGGTTGGGTGGATTGGAAGGCAGGCGCCCTAACCAACTGAGCCACCGGACGGACTGAGCCACCGGGACGGACAAATGGACGGACACTTTGACTTTCTTAAAATTGAAAGGGACTGTCCCACGTTTGTAAGGGGTTTTGAGCTGTGATAGCCATTTTCATGGTCATCTCCTGCGGATCACAGCCATGCCTTCTTCAAAACTTGAAACCCTTTTATTAACGCGCTTGATGCGCGCGAATGTGCGTAGCCTTGTCACGCGCCAACTATTTGAAAGTCACCCGCACGCGTATATGTGGTAGACGGTAGGCCCCGAGCAGTTGCATGTGTGTTTGCCGTCTTTGCCAACTTTCAGGTTAGCTCAGGTCCATCTTTGCGAACTTTCAAGTTTGCTCAGGTGCGTCTCACAAAGCTCACAAGGGTGTGATGTGGAACGAGGAGCTCCTCACGCCCAATTAAGTTACGCTCAAGCACACCAACGCACTAACATGAGTTAAGATAGCTTGCATAGCGTGAAATATACTGGCGCAAAGCTCGCCAGTAGTAAACACACTTGTATACAGACCACTACAGGGGCATTCCAGTGCAGATTGTCCAAGTAGGCCAAAAGAAACTATATCATAAAAAACTACAATCTAGCTTACACCGTAATTCTCGTTGAGGTTATTGCACGGCCAAACAAGTATATTTGTTAAGAACATGAAACTTCCTTTTCGCGGTTCATTTTTAGCTTTTGGCTCTGTTACGCATTGGTGAGAAGTATCGTACATGCGACCTATAATTTGACATCTATGTACGTACTTTATGTCAGTCTCTATACTTCATCTCTTCATCTCTTGCTTCTTCCTATCTGTAGAAAGCAAGAAGTTACGTATTGGAACCAAGTTCAGTTAAGAAAAGTCGTTTCTTACTTCTGGCTGGCTGAAGTAATTTGGCGTAGCTCCTTACTTTCCTCGCCGGTTTCAGAAACCTGACAGCGCTTCTCCAAAGTAAATTGCAAAGTGCCCTAGGCTCGAGTAATTCAACGGCGACGGACGTGTTCGTTCCCATGACAACAATGACTTTATTTTAGACATGGGTGTCTTTGGGTGTGTGGTTAATCCAGAAATACTGCGTAAGTGGCATACAAAGGTGTTATTATTTATGAGCTACATGAGAGAGGGACAGTGGGAAAAATCTTTTAAATGTGCCTCAGGCAGGATTTCAGGGAGGAAGTTAATTGTCTCTACCGCTACCGCGATCGACAACCACGAATCGTTCGACGCCACAAGGGGTACGAAGCGCAAGCTATAATTCGAACATGTTCTCTCTCAACTTTCCCCGAACTTCATCTTAGTTGGGTGAACGTGCGGCAACTCGGAGAACCGATTTTCATGATTGATGCTGACTTCGGCCAGATCGGCTGTCTGGGGCGGTGAAGCGGACTCCGCCGTCGCGGTGCGCAGAAGCCCCCGGCGGTGGTCCGACTGAGGGTAATTGGGCCCGCGTGCGCCATTACTCGGGGACGCATGGCTCGCACACTGACGTCGGGCCTGCGCTTCAGTCAATACGCGCGTATAACCAAGACGCTTGCGCTTTAACGCTGGCTCAGAACGGACCTGACGATGCCGTTGTAGAGGACAGACCTGACGCCGACGACTGCAAGAGGGTTGCAGGGGTCTGGAATGCTTGCCATCACTGTGCTATTGAAATAAGTGCATCGCGACGGCGTGCATGCTACCACTCACATGTCATCTGTGAAAGTGCACGTCTGCGTCTCCATCATGAGACGGACAACAGGCACCCATTAAGCATGCCGTATGCGAAGGACCCTCGGCCAAGCAACCTTCCTACTCTGAAAAACGACGAGCGCCAAGTGCTGCTGTTGTACCGAGAAACTACCCTCCTGTAATGGCTGCCGGGGCCGCGCGAGACCTACGCAGCGTGAGGCCGCGGTCCGTTCTGGGAGGCGCACTGTTAGCAGGCCCGCCACGGAGGTCATCACTGTGCTCGGCAGCCGGACCCGTAAGCTCACAGGCACCATTAAGCCACGCGGCTCGTGTGTGCACCTGCTCGCATGCACACGACGCTCATTGAACTTTGACTGATCTGTTTGCATTTTAAATTGGTCTGTAGCCAGTGATGCATGTCCTGCAAGCTGTGCTAGTGACTAGCAGGTTCGTGCATTCATGTTCATGGCTCCAGGGAAAACGGACTCAGATATTACGCTGAATACCAGATATGAAAGGGCAGCCATGCACAGACTCTCAGGCGATCCTTTTTTCTTTCTTTATTGAACTATAAGCAACGTTAATAAAAAAAATACAAGAAACTAAAAAACTTCAATCGGTTACATATTTCCGTGTGTCAAAGCAAAATAGGCAAAATCTAAGCTAGCGACGTTGGACGGTGCGGATAGTGTTCCAGCTAGTAGTGACGCACCATGGTGACACGGGTTCCATTTGATTTCTACGTCAAATGCTACTTGTGATATCACTGAACGGCATGTTTACTGTGAGATCGGTCACCTGTAAGGCATATGATAAACCGATCGCATTGCATCACAAGCAAGTAATTGTGTACATTTCCAGACAATTCCTAGAACCATGTTATAACCCTGGTGCCCTTTGTTGAATTCATTAATAGAGGTATGTGTTCTACCATGGTGGCCTGGGTGTACCAATAAGCAAGACCACTGCATAACATGGGAATCAGATGAAAATCCTCGTGGCATGTTCCATCATTCCTAGATTCAAATGTAACGGGAGGGATGCGACGGACGAGTCAGGGCGAGGGGGCGGCGGCGACTCCATCAGCAGCACTAGCAGCCCGACTTCCGACAGCGCTCGAACTAAGCACGTCTCAGCGGGCCAATTTTCCAGCACATGTCCTGCAGCGGGGAAAGGAGCCAACGGCGTCCGTCTGGAGTCGGGACAAGCGGGCGCCACGGCTGGCGCCGGAGCGGCCGACCCCGCTCCAGCCCGCCCCGCTGCCGCCCGCAAAAGTTAAGACAATTCATCGCTGTCTGGTTAGGGATAAAATGGCCGCAGAATGGAACGGGTGGTCACTGACGAACGACGCAGCGCACAAGGAAAATTGGACGCAGTTAAGGTCGGGACCGGGATTGGATCCCCCTATTTCAACAGCAGAAAGGCTTTCCCTTCTTGACTGCGGTGTAGTCCAGGCAACACGACCGCTTGGTGTGTTCCAGCCCTCGTGACTAATGGATAAGGCAGTACGTAGACGGGAAGCTGCACCGTGTGCTTCTCGTATTCTTTATTTATCATGCTAAGCCGTCCGCAGCAGCTATACTCCCCTCCAAAACCGGATATTACCAACGGAGAATTGCAGTGATGTTGATACAAATCTGCGTGAACCAAGCTGCACATCCTGTTCTGAGAACGAGAGACAGTGAACAGGTCAATCCGAATAAATCATGGAGCAAGGAGTTCTAGTGCTGACGTCATTGGCGTGTCTGACGGCACAGCCGACATGCCAGGCCACGGTGACCAGCGCCATCTATCGGCTGCCAAATAAATGAGTGAATTAGCGGCTGCCTATTACATGGGGCGTCAAATAAGAGAACCAACAAGAACTAGCGATTTTGGTTCGTAGAAAATGTCGTAAAACGACCGCGAAACGGCATGAATAATCACAGCAAAATATGTGGCACCGTCTCCCAAAACCGGGGTCTATGCCGAACGATAGCGGGGGTAACGACGAAATTCAACGAACACTGAACTATGTTCGAGTGTGCTTAAGGCTGCTAAGGGGATCTTTTATGTCTTTGCATGACTTTTTCACCGCTTTCTAAAGGTGCGGAGATCTATAGATAAAACGAGAGGTTGGGTCCAAGATCACATGTCAAGCGAATGGTCAAGTTGTGACGTTACCCACCGGAATCTGAATGTAAGTCGTTTTCACGACGTAAAATGTGCTATATGTTTAAGTTGTCTTGCAATAGTGAGATCCTTTTTAACCGTTCTGCTTTTATCGCAAAAGTTGCTCAGCGTGGTTTATCTATACTAAATGCATGTAACTAAACTGCACTGCGTGCTTTTCACTATTTTAATGAGAAGTCAAAGATAATGTGATAAATGAAAAGATTGGTGTGGCAGTTGCAGGCACCGAGCAGTTGCGTCGCCTCTTCCCCCCCCCCCCCCCCTCCCCCTCTATCATCCCTCTCCCGATGATGGTGAACGTCAAAAATGCTTGCCCTTAACTAGACTTCCTTTGATCTTCACACCTCCACCAGCCTTCAAGTTTCAGCAATAAACAGGTCAGTTCGTTTAGGGCCAAAAGATCATCTACCTACCGCCAACAGCAATGCCTACACCAATGAGGCAATTCTAGAACTTCGGAGCCATTTGTACAGCGAACAGTTTTCCCGGTCAGGTAAGTTGTCTGAAATGATGAAATTGAGTGCCCTCCACTGTAAACATTCAGATGTAGATACGATTTTCTATTATATTTTGTGGTGTTTTCAGACACTTCACACCACGAGCATCCATAAAAAGCAGCTGTCACGTGCTGCTGCAAACCTATCACGAAACGGCAGGGTGGCAATCAGCGTAAAGAAGTTATTCTCTAACATGCACTGCAACGTGACAGTCTTGGTCAATGGAGCCAGGAATAAAAAACAACGCCGATGCTGCTCCGTAAGTGATGTGTACCTGCGAGGAACATTACTTATACATAGGGCATTTATGTTGGCTTCATTCCTCGTTAGATGAAGATAGGATTACAATTACATATTTTGATATTTGGTTTTGCAAGCATTTTTTGGAAACAGTACATGAATGAACAGTGATTTTCACCCAGCCTGCAGCTTCTATTTAAATATCTAAACTTTTTTGAAACTGCGAGCTTTAATTTCAACACGCCATCAGCATTTCGGAGATTATACGGGTATACGCACGCGCCTACGTGGCCGGTTGAAACGCACATGGCCGCCCACGCGTGGTGGTGGCCACGTGACCGGCTGAATACCACGCGCTGTGGTGGCGGTCAGTTTGCCCGCATAAGAAGCATTGAATTCGTAGGGATGGTTGGCAATGTACCCTAGACCTCTTTATGCAGCCGCCTTGAGCCTAGGTACCTGTTTTAAACAAAAGATCACTGTTTGATTGTAAAGAATCGTGGTGACTAAGAACCTACGAGATTGCTTTAATTTTTGAAGTTTAATAAGCGTCAAGGGTTGCGTTAGGCGGCATGCTCTTAGAAACAAAAGGTTGGTCTAGGTTGTTTCAGGTCAGTGACCTATTCTGGCACTTAAGAAGTTCATGGGAGATGTTTAGTGCAGTCCCTGATACAACAAAGCTCAAAATGAGCATCAAAATCTTTCCCGCGAAGCACGCTCTCCAGCAAAAAAAAACGGATTGGTTTTGACCTCGGTCTGGCCTTCATGCTTTACCCAGAGTCCATGGAATTTGTCGAAATCGTAAGTAACTTTGTCTTATTGCAGAAGAAAAAAACCTTCTCAGAGATATGTGACTCTGCCTAACACTCCGTTATCGCATCAGATTGAACATTTCGCTAGAAACTGTCTTCGCTGACAGCCACGGCCTAACTTTGACCTGTTATAGACCAGCTACCTCACAAAGTGTATCCATTTTTTGTACTGAAAGGTCCGCTTTTTAATTGCCTACAGCTATGCAAGGTTCGGCGTGGCTACGTCGTGCCGTTCAGATATTATTCTGGAAAAACTTCCGGGGGTCAAATGGCCCTCCCATCTACCGCCCGAGCGCGTGTCAATTGCCAGCACTAATATAGAATGGTGGCTCTCCGATTCGGCGATGCTCTTTGATAAGATTCGGCAATATAATTTGATGTACGTAAATAAGCATACGAACGCTGAAAATGCGCGTGTTGCAAACACAACTTCAAGTTAACGAACGTCGTGCAATATTGCATGTACGCGTTTTTATTCGCGTACATACACCGCATCGCGGTCGAGTTCATCAATTGCATTCACATGTTCGCGTATTTAAGTATATAGGCAGATGCAACGAATCTACTCGCATCGATTCGTATCGAATAGCATTGGCGAATCGCACAGCCACCATTTTGGATGAAAGCCGGCAGTTATGTTAAGACAGGCATAATCTCCGAAATACTGGTGATCTGTTAAAATCGTGGCCCATTGTTTTAGCAAGAAATTCAAAACGTCAGATAGAAGCCGCAGACAGGATAAGGATCAATAATCATTCCTGCCCTGTCGCGGCAATGACTTGTAGTCGCGGTATCAAAGCATGTGTATTGCGTCATCTTGCTTTCATCCAATGAGGACTTACACTAACAGACTTCCTCTAATGGAATTATTTTGCATGCAAATGTCTACCGCGCAGAATATGGCCCTTTAAATGCTTTATTAAATAAGTATGACAAACCCCTACAGGTAGAAGCGAGCGAGAGCCGGACATGTTCAAATTTTGTGTAATAAATGGCAGTAGCGGTGTTCATAACATGGCAGTACGCTTTGAACTGATGCCATCATTTTATGATCACACCACGCTACAGTGGGACAGGCCTTCGCCTTGGCAAAAGTTTTCAGATTGACACCACGCTAAAATAACTTAATGTTCTAAACAAACGGTTTGATAATTTATGAGACCAAGTAGCATGTTCGAGCCGCCGAATATCTGTGCTTTGAGAGAAATTTTCCATTTTGATGTTAATGGATTTAACCAGATAGTTGTTTTCATTGGAAACCCGAAATTGCACACCAATGGAGTGTTGACAGTTTCTTAAAACAAGTGTAGTGTGCTGGAGAACCAAGCAAAATATGTGTGGCTTGGGGAAAACGTTTGGTTTTCGATTTTCATGACTTTGAGAATTTGGTTAAATCTATTAAGATTCCTGTTAGATTTCCTCAAAACAAAACAAAAATGCGCACCAGTGCTGGAGGCTTGCGAGATGCGACTTAATCCTAAAGTCATGCAGATCATCGACGGTTACAACCGCAATGCAAGGCAAAACTTGATATGGCTTTGTCTATTGGCTCCCAAATGACTTATGTTAATGTATATGAGAATAACGTATGAGGGTCCGTATGCCCACATGCTTCCACATAACCAAATATTTTATTTCCGAGATGTAAGGCCAGTGCTTTGTAGTCCTGATTTCTGAAAATGCCAGTAACGTTTCCAAAACGGAAGCAAAAACAGCATCCTTTTGTGGTTGGCACTATGTCTGTTTATTTTCTTTTGCCGCCAGCAAAGTAACACCCCACTAGCAGAAGTCGTTTAAATGAAACAAAATAAATAGAGAACACACAGTAGTATAAGCATGATTGAAGGATAACATCCCAAAACTGAGTAAATATGCTACAGAATGCTCGATCACCTGAACTTCAAAAATGTCAAATCCGTCATGAAAAGTATCTGCGCTAGTGTTGCTACCTAAGAAAGGGCTCCCAACGTTTGGTAGTCTGCAAAAGAGACCGCTCGGTACAGTCTGCACACATGTGTGAGGTACAGCGAGCGGAGCTCAGGCGCGGGTCGATCGAGGTGGCCCAAGTAAGGGAAAACAGAACAGCAAGACTTGAGAGTCGAGTTCACCTCGGAAAATGTTTCTCAGAAAGAGCAAATGTTGCACTCTTCGCGTTGCTAGGTATGGGATTTTGAAGTGAAACGGAAAGCTGTCATAAGAAAGAGAAGCTGTTTGCCTAAAGAATGTGTGAGTAATTAACCAATAAACAGCCTGTGCTGCACTCGATCGACCCGCACTGTGTGCGGATTGGTCGCCCCCGTCCCAACCACGCTGCAACATTCTAGAACCGATCTCACGTTTGCAAAATATGCAGCCATCGCTGCGCTTCGGTTGAACTTTGACCAGCTGGTACCGCCTTGACAGGACCGAATAAGAAGACCCCTTAATTGCCCCTACTGACCATGTCAGAGACATGTGCAGCGAATCTTAGTTTGGTATCCAGCGTTACCCTAAGGTCCCCGGTTTGCTCAAGCTCATGCTCAAGCTCACACATGCTCAAGCTCAGTCCTATCGATATAATACTTGGTCCGGACGTTAATAACTTCATAAACAGCGAAAAGGGGAGGAGAGCCAAGAGTAATCCTTCCGTGACGCCGGAGGTCACCAGTTTCCAATCGGAAGTTTCTCCGTTGACGATAACCCTCTGACGTCTGTTTGACAGATACAAGGCAGGCTATCGCATTGCAGACTCTCTTAAATGGTGTGATTGCTTTAGCTTGTGAATCAGGAGCTCATGGTTAATGCCGTGAAAAGCAGCCGAATAATCAGTGTAAATGACATCCGTCTGGTGTCCGTCCAACATGGCCTCCTATGCCGATTTATGGTAAACGCCTAAGTTTGCGCTGCACGAACGCCTAGGAGAAAACCATGCTGTTGGTGGTACAACGCCGGCGAGACGTAGCGCAACAGTTCATCACACGCAACCCGTTCCTGTATCGTTCCGGTGTTTGTTCTGTTCATTTGATGCACACTTGCGGACCCCCGCCCCGTTGGCTCGATGTACTGTGCTGGACCAGCTTCTATTGCGCGCACGTGAGTGACGCTGGTGTGCTCACTGTGCAGAAGGGCTCTCATGACCGAAACGCCACAGGCCCCACCGCTGGCTGGGAGGAGCCTTTCATCAGCTGGCAAGGAATACTCAGACAACTTATGTGAATTGTTTTTGGTCAGCTTTCTATAGATAAGTCATGATGACTTCAAAAATTTGATGGCTGGCTTATAATGTTCGGAGTCCCAGTCTGTTCACGTCACGTCTGTTCACGTCTGTTTCCCTAGTGCTCTATTTATTTATGAACTTTGATATGTGTCATCAATTCATGACGCTGTACTGAACAGGTCGTGTCAATCCAGAGCTGTACCCAAATGGGGAGGATCAAGCGGGTCATCCCCCACCCTGAGCAAAGGACTTTACACCCGTTATCGGGCGATTTCGCTGGACTTTGGTCCTAATTCTCAGGATTTTGGAGATAATTCGGCATTTGCTTCCACCTACTTGGGAAAATTTGGCCATGTACCTGTGTGGTCCCAGGTCATGTTACCAAACCCTCACGAACTTAACTCTTGTTCATGTGTTTATCAGACTTGTGTTTGCACTCTGTATTGTAATTCATTATTGCTGGTGAGTCAAATTCGAAATCATATTACACTTCGTCAAAATGACGTAATTAATTGCTGCAAGCGTTTCACGGTCATGTCCGATAATCCAGGATTGCAGCTCGACGATAACTAGCACGGTGTCAGTGTTATGAAAGCTCAGTTTGATCTGGCACTCAACACAGGTCACGCTAATTCAATGCAAACTTCAGCGACTGCTCCCTCAATGCATCACATCAAAAAAACGAAAATAGATATATAAGTAAACAAAAGCATGAGGGGCTTTACGAAGACCTCACACAAATAGACCCACAAAACATCTACCATGCTTCGCATGGAGGCCGAAGCTATATTCCACCTTTCCAGCTGGCATCATGGTCTTGCGAGCGAAAACCGCAATACAAGTCTAACACGCGGTCGAGTGGTGGTCAAATTGACGCCCCCCCCCCCCCCTCTCCCACCTCGAAGGTTTGTTCAGAATGGTTTCCGAACAGCGCGGCGTAGCCACGCCAAATTTGGCATAACTGTAGACGATTGAATAGCGGATCGTTTGATATCAAACGATTCAGCAAAGATTGATGATTCAGAAATATCAAATGATTCAGTAAAGTCAATTTCAGGGGAATCGTTCAATCTGATGCAACAAGGGAGGATTAGACGAAGCCATACATCTCTGGAATACTTTTTTAGGCAATGCAACAACGAAATAGCAAACTACTGTGAGCTTAGGTCAGGTGTGAAGGTCAGACCAAGGTAAAAAACCTAGTTTATTACTTTAGGTCTTCTTACGTGGACTTCTTAGAGGTCATAATAGGTCACTGACCTAAAATGACCCTGACTAACATTTTGTTTTAGAAACGCACTGCCTAGCGTAACCTTTGTCGCTTATTCAAATGCAGAACTCAAAGCAATCTGGCATGATTTTGGCCACCTCGACCTTCAAAAGCTCAAACAAGGTCACGCACCTAAATGAGCATGTGATCCTTTGCTTAGAACAGCTACCTAAGTTCTGGGGGCACCTAGGAGAACAACATGAAATTTGACCATTATTGACCTTATTTGGCGCAAAGGTCATGACCTACGAATATCAAACTTTGACCGTGAATTTGGTGTTTCTAGCTCTCTTAGTTCTTGAGATCTCAGGGGTTCAAATTGACCCCCACCCGAGCGACGGGTATTGAATTGGCCGTCCGGACGCGTGTTAAGGGCACTATATATTTATAAGCATGACACATCGACTATCTGTTATATTACGTACCGGTGCCGAAGTAGTGATAAACTCTTCCGAAATGACCTGGGAATTGTTCATGCGCTGCGCGCTCGCCGCAAACGCAAAGCTACGCCCCCTCTCCCCCCCCCCCCCCGTTTAGCTGTTGCACGGGACGTGCGTGAGTAATATCGACCGATCGGTATGCTCTCACTTTCGTTTTGTCTACAGGATCGCCTCGTCGCAGATGTCGCGAATGATTTCCTGGTTATATCCCTTGATGTTGCAATGATATCAATGAAAATAAGCTTCGCGCTGCTTTTTCACCTATTAGCATTGCACGCACGCGACGCACGCACCAAATGAACAGGATCTAAGATGATACCAGGTTGACGTATGAAACGCACATGAATATACGTCCAGGATATGTTTGGTTTCTTGATTTAGTTAGCTCAGCTTTAGTTAGCCGGATTATTATAATGATATTGACTGGATATGCTATCTGGAGGAATTTTCAATAAATCCTAGCTTTTGACTTTGATCTGTGATGTCATCGATGGCCCGCAGATCAACAAATCGACTTGTGTTTGGGTCGCACGATCCAGGTATATCTTTTCCGCGTGAATCACCGGATCTTGGGTGAGCGCCAGCACGCTCGATGGCAAAGGGAAGGTGGCATGTGCGGCAGAAACGCCAGGTAAATGTTGTTACCCACTATTTCACTATCTATTCACTAATATCACTATTTCACTGTTGTCGCTGCCATATTTACCGGTTACACAATTTATAAGGATATATACCGAAAGGATATCCAAAACATTATATGGCCAATGCAATATAGTATCGTGAACATTGATATAAATATTAGCATTTGCTTTCATTTCCCGCTTGGGTATAAAGCGGTTTGGCTTGCCACGAATGCGGTTCGTATTATGTGTTGTTTTGTCGTCCATTCCTTGTTTTTACGTCCCGCTGTCCTGCCCAGCCTCTCCACTCGCTGCGCCGCTAATAAGCTCCTTTGCCCGGCAGTGTCCAGCGTTGACGACGCGGCCCGCACGCGACATGCCATTGGTCGAGCTTGTTTGGACTGTGTCTGGACCAGCGCTAAGCCAACACAGGCCCGGCCGCCGGCTCTCGACGGCCCACATCGGTCAGCACCGCACGTGCAAAGGCGGTGCCAGGCGCGGCTGCGGGGGAGGCGGCTCCCAGAAGGACACGCGAGAGTCTGACACGGCTGCCGGGGAGGCGGCCCTCAGAAAGGTACGCGAGAGTCAGGGACGGCGCAGAGAACGGCAACAGAGGGAGCAGTTCGAAGAGGATTGCACTGGCAGAAGCGGTACCAGGTACGGACACGGGAGAGCTTGATGCTTAGGACGCAAGGATCAGAGGCGGTACAGGGCAAAAGAAAATGGCATTAGTCACAAAATAAATCAAGGAGCCATCCCTAAACGAGGATGGAGCATATACCTACTCAAGATATCTTGCTATAATCGTGTTTCCAAGAGCTTAGCCAGCGCTCCGGCCGGGATTACGATAAAAGTAGTCCAGTTGAGATAAATCTGTCAGTTGGACAGCAGGCTCCGATAAGAGCTGACAGCCCTGCGATAACAAGCAGCCAGATCCACCACAGCTGGACAGCATTAAGTTTTACTAGCATGATAGGGGGAAGGGAGGGGACAAGGGGTGCTCAACATGCCACGGTGGGCACCAAACCTCACTGAAAGGAATAGATACTCACCGCCACGGCATTTCCCATTTCCACTCGCTGTCTCTTCCTCCGCTACGCTCCGAACGCGACAGCGCTTTTAATTACGTGATGTGCAGGCTGGGTCAATACCGAAATAGCGCTATCGTGTCCAGCATCATTTAGCGCCGCGGCTGGTCGTTTGCTTCACAGCCGGGGGCTCCCACGGCCAGAACAGGCGGCGCGCGAAGGTCACGGTCTCCTCGCTCTCATGCGGCGCTTGGTGCCACCGCCACGTTCGCCGCCGCGGTTGCCGAGGCGGTGCGTTGTGTGCGCGTGTGGGTCTCGGACGCGGTCGAAGGGAAAATTGCGGTGACGACAGGAAGGCCATGGAAGCTATGCGCTTGCTGACGCAACATTTCTGATATGTTGTCACCGAGCCTGGCGCCTTATGGCGCCGCGCAAGCTTGGTAAGAATGCAAAGTGCCGTGCACTGGGATGAAGCGGATGGCATGTACTCATAAGTCGTAAATGAATTAAATTCCCGACATACCGTCCGATGCCATGGAGGAATGAACAATGGACAGTAAATTAGAAATGAGGTCGGCGTCCAGCTTGCTTGACCTTTTGGCCAGCTGTTTAATCTATACGTAGGTATGACGTTCATCGTGCTTTCCGGCAGTGTGAACGAAGTGCCATGCCCATTTTGATCGAAGCTGGACTGACGAGGCCGACGAAGGCATCGTGACCACTTCGATTCCAGTGCAGCACGTTGGACCGACTGGGTCTCTTATGATTGTCAAGTTTTAATCAGATACGCTTTAGCGGAGACAGCTGAATCGATTCCCTCACCGGTCACCGACTAAAGCGAGCCTGGCGCCCGCCGTAGGCTTGAGCCTATGGCGTGCGCCAGCCGTGCTGTATGATCATGGCCTCTTTCATTTGCGCTATCGCTGCAATGGTAGGCGTGTGTGGTCGCCACGGCCGCTGACTCAGCCCGGCGTCCTGGATGTGCCGGGTGGAGCGGACGACCAGGCTGCCCTACCTCTTCCCGGGGTGACCTACCGGTTAGAAGGGCCGGTGGAGTGGCTGCAGCGCGCTGTGAGCAGTCCCGCTGGTGCAGACAGGCGATCGAGTGGACACGGCGCTTCTACGTAAGATCCGCCTGCAACGCAAGGACACTGTCGTCATCCCACAGCATTCTAAATGCTTCCCCGTTCGGGAAATAAAGCCGACCAGCTACAGCCACAGCTACAGCAGCGTCCCGCTACAAGAAGCCCACCGTAATAAGACAATCCCTCTCCGACAGTAAGACTTCCAGACTCGGGCCAGCCAAACACTCAAGCAGCGTGGCCTGTTGCGGCTATAAGACCGAATGACTGGCAGGCTGAGCCGAGTAAGTGGCTCTTGTGGAATCGGCTCTAGATAGCCAGTCATGCTATGCCTTGATGGTAGCCAGTCATGCCCGTCCCACATGTATGGTCTGCAGCCGATGGCAGCGGTCGCGGTAAAGGTCAGTTGACGTCACAGGGCAGGACAGACCGCGCTGAGCACTGCGGCACGTTGAGCTTTCGGCACAGAATTCTGCCGTTGACATGGAATTGCGCGATCGGATGGTGGGGTCCGGGCTACCACAACAAGCACTGCTTGGTGTGAGTTCTGACCCCGAAAATATATCCACTCAAAACGTTTGGACTGAGTCTTTGAAAAAAAATGCAGATGAGGACCACATGTTCCATATTTCTCAGCCGGGCAGAAAATTCGCAAAACAGCCGTAAACGGCGCTAAAGCGGCCTAGCCCACCGGCTGCCGTGGGGACCAACGGCGGTGGATCAATTCCCAGATCATGTGCCAGTGCATGCTCTGAGCTGCATACGCTCATAATTTTGATCTGTAATCACCTACTTGTGGTCTGTTCTGGACGTCCACTCAACCCCGCACTGAGAGAAGGCTTCGTCGCCGTCTGCGTCAGACGTGACCGAGGCAGTATCGAACGTCATGGGCTGATCACGTGACTTCTCACCGACTCACTTTCACATGTGGGCTGCGTTGTGTTCGTATCTTGCTGATATTTTCAGACCACCTTAAACAGATGCATTATCCTGTTTGCGCACTGAGGACGAGGAAGATTGAGGGAGCTAGGAAAAGAAAGCTAGAATGTATAGGACGGCTAGGTGGATTAACACACGCTCGGGTGAGCGTAAATTTGACCATTACTCAGAAGGTTCCAACACTTTTTTTTCTCAAGAAGCGTGTCGCAATCGCGCAAAGCTTTGCATAGCTGTATGCGATTAAATAGCGGGCATTTAGGTCTAAGCGATTAGATGTACCTTACAAGGTCGCTGAGCTATGGCAGGCAATAGTTGGGTCGTGACTGCCAACGAATCCAATGTCTAGTGACTCGTTTTATCTAATGCGACAACGAAATGTTAGACGAAGCCATACATCCATGAGATAGGTTCTTTGACAACAAAACAACATAATTCATGACTACGACAAATTCCATTGACTTTGAGTCAGTTATGAAGGTCAGACCGAGGCCAATCCGCATTTCCTCTGGAGAGCTTGCTTTACGGGGTAGATTCTGATGCTCCTTTCAAATTCCTAATAACATGGACCGCAGCAGACATATTCCATAGACTTTTTAAAGGTCAGAGTAAGTCACCGACCTGAAATGACCCAGATCAACAGCTTGTTTTTAGGAACATGCCGCCTAGCGTAATCCTTGGCGCTTCTTCGGCTCCAGAAAATCAAAACAAGATCGCAGGCTTTTGGTCAGCACGACCTTCTGACGGTCAGACTAGGTCACTCACCTAAAATCAACACCAGTGACTTTCTGCTCAGAACGGGTGTATTGGTTCGAGACGGCTGCATGAGGAGGTATGAGGTACTTTGGGTACCTATCTGGAGCTCGACTTTGTTTGACCTTATTAAACCCAACGACCGTGACCTACGAACCTCAAATTATGACACAAGTCATTTTGAATATAGGCCAACCGACGCTCTGAATTTGGTGACTGTCTTACCTTTTGATATTCCAGAGGGTTAACTTGACCACGCCCAACTGAGCGTATGGTATTCAACCGGCCACCCGGGCGCGTGTTAAGAGAGATAGAGGAAATTGGGGTCAGATGGGCAGATTGAAAGCGTTGGACGGATTTGGAAAGCTGGAGGAATACTATCTTGGAAAGTCTTCCTCCTCCCTACCCCCATGGCCACACACGAATGGTACTGGATATCCGCTGACATATGTTGTCACTTCGGCTACGAACAAAATACAATGCTGAAGGGTCTGGAGAAGCTAGAACAGTTGAAAAAACGAGGGGGATGACACAGAACTGGGGAAAACAGAATAGCAACCCGGAAACCGTCTGCCGCTTGGTTTTGTCTGGGAGTAATCATTTCTTTAATACACAACAATAATGTAAATGTATGTGAATGGCCACATAATTGCCTGCCAGTGTAATCCTGGCAAAGACGCCACCACCGGACGGCCTTCGGATGCGTTCGCCACAGAAGTCTGTAAAGGACGGGTCCACAGGCGGCTGCTCATCATCGCAGCGTGCTATGAATAGGGGCATTGCACCTGGCTCGCGTGCACTGGAATTACATGTCACTTCCAGCAACAGGCGCACGCGACCACCATGATAGATTGTGGGTCGACTCGTGTTTTGCGCAGGGGCGTCAGTATGTTAGAAGACGGCGTGTAGATACATTGCACACTGTCTGGTGTAATGTCACGTTTTGTTCTGCATCCGTGCGTCCGTTCGTTAATAAATTATTTCCCGGAGTGCATCGGACAAACATAGCCTCGACCATAGCTGCAAAAGTTACCGCGGTCTGCCCTCTGACCTCATCTGACCTTTACGGCGCCCCTGCCACCCGCCGCAGGCCATTCCAGTCAAGGGCAAATAGCGGGCGCCTAGAGCGACCCGTCTTCACCCTGCTGCGGGTGGGTGGATCGGACGGCAGGCGCTCTAACCAACTGAGCTATCCGGATAGGCGGACTGTCGTCAACTTTAAGACTCTTTAAGCTTCGTATATTTAGAGCTGACGGGACGTGAGGGTACAGGCCTCTCTCTATCTTAAAGAGGAAGACTCAGGCTCGAGGTCTCAACGAGGTTCCAAGTCTCCAAGAGCTGCACGGTGATTGGTTAAAAGCCCATTTCTTCTACTGTAAACAGCCTTGACAAACTGCCGCGTGCCCCACTGGTAGTTGGTTCGGCGCACGTGTACCTCCAGACTGGCATTGGCGTGATGTTTTGTGCTGTCCCGTGTTGCGGTGTTCCGAAGTGATAGAATGCGCGGTAGAACAGGGGGACAACAGCCTTAGCTTACCCGTTGTTTGCGTTGAGGTTGGAAAGTTTTCGTGTTCTCAACCCGTTGCCATGCTGTCGGCCCGTTGAAACCGCCCGCTCAGTGGTCATAAACATGCGCTTAAAATCATGTAAAAGAGCGCGAGAGAGCCAACAGGTGAAGGGTGGATACATGCACGTCGCGTTTATGTATGTGCACATGAGCTTTACGCCTTCTATCCACTTTCTTGACACGGAGACTTTCATACAGAAAATTATCTATGGCTGCCTTCCTTTAAAGAGAGCGTGCCACTGTTTTGTATTTTTCACTTATTGTTGGGCCAGACGCACCGCATGTCATCGGTAACACCAGATTTTTCGGAATCCGTCTGAATAACTCGGAGTTTTGATTTCAAGTAGCCGCTCCTGCAGGAGAATTTCATTTTGACTCCCTGCTCATCGCTATGAAAGTAATATATTCCATTTGTCTTGCTTTTCCTGCGTGCTCTGTAATGGTTGCAACACACTAAGCTGTCAAAGTGTTTGTGTAGTAAACGTTATAAATGCAAGAAGCATAATTTTCGGACAGAAAAATATGCAAACATGAGGCTGTTATCCCTCGAAATCAACGAAACGTAATACAATGGTTTTATGATCTCCCATATGACGTTTAGCGCAGTGGCTTGTTTCGTAGCACATCAACCAATGCGCTTCTCGGTAACTGACCCTTGCCACCCGCAGTGCCAGTTACAAACGTTCATCTGCTCTGACTGCATTCGTACCAGTAGAGGTGCCACTTTTAAGCCCGCAGACCCGTAACGCGCGAGCAAAAACCGTTTGAAAGGAATACTTTTAACTTGTAGTAGCTGACAACGGCCCTCAGCAGACTCTGTCGTTGTCATGACGACGGTGGTTGTCATGACGACGACGGTCGCGACAACTGCAGCTGTCGCAGACTCGGGATACTTACTAGGGTTAACAAGAAGGAAGGAAATGCAGTGCTGTTACACAGCATTAGCAGCGTAATTTGGACCTAAAGATGGTTCAAATTACAATTCCAAACCCTTAGTACAATACTATACTAACAATACTACCGCAGCCGGTGACAATACTTAACCTTCGAGAACAGATGGCAGTGTGATAAAAACAGCATCATGACGGTAAATGTTATTGCTCTACCAGTCCACGTTGTAAAAGGCCTGGTGGGAAAAACATGTCGCGACCTACTACATGTTATAAAGAAGTAAAGCGATGCAGAACCGAAATAATTTTGTAGGTGATCAGATTGTGGGATTGTGTTCCACAGTGTCGTGACAAAGGCGTCTGATCCTGACTGGGGAGGTGGTGGGCGGGGCTCAAACAGCTCATCCCCCTTCTCCGTTGAATGCGTATCTGTCATTAAGTTTGCATCGCAAAATGGTTGCTGTATTTCGAACATGGTTTGGCAAAACGGAGCACGCACATGCTAAGGCCCCATATGCTTCCTTCTGTTCTGCTCCACTGCTATGAATATTACCTAAACTGAACATGAGGTTATCATTTTTCTGATCATAGAGGACTATATTTCACATGCAACTCACACTCACATGTTGCAGCAGCTCGTCTCAGCGGCAGGCAGCCGCGGGCGGCGGGACATGTGCTGTCCAGCGGCGTGCAGCACTGTCCGGCGGCGTGCAGCACTGTCCGGCGGCGGACCGCACCGCCCGGCGGTGGGCTGCACCGTCCGGCGGCGGGCCGCGCCGTTTGATGGTGGGCCGCACCGTACGGCGGCGACCGCACCCTCCGGCGGCGACCGCACCCTCCGGTGGCGGACCGCACCGTCCGGTGGTGGACCGCACCGTCCGGTGTCGGGTCACACCGTCCGGCAGCGGGCCGCACCGTCCGGTGGTGGACTGCACCGTCCGGTGGCAGGCCGCACCGTCCGGTGGTGGACTGCACCGTCCGGTAGCAGGCCGCACCGTCCGGTGGTGGACTGCACCATCCGGTGTCGGGTCACACCGTCCGGCAGCGGGCCGCACCGTTCGGTGGTGGTCTGCACCGTCCGGTGGCGGGCCGCACCGTGCCGGCCCTCGGAGTAGCCGGGGCGCTACGTAAACTGCCGCCGGCGCTCTGTTTACCGACTCGATGACCGGCTGTAAACGGAGCGGTGCCGATCGGCCGGTGCCGCCGCTGCCAGCTGCGGTCCGCGGGGGAGCCGGCGCGGCCCGCGGGGGAGCCGGCACGGCCCGCTGGCGAGCAGGCACGGCCGGTGGATCGGTACTCTGGGGTTCCGTGGGCGCAAGGTCTGCGTTGGTTCAGTGGACGCAAGGTTTGCGTTGGTTCAGTGGACGCAAGGTTTGCGTTGGTTCTGTGGACGCAGGGTCTGCCTTGGTTCAGTGGAAGCAAGGTCTGCGTTGGTTTAGTGGACGCAGGGTCTGCGTTGGTTCAGTGGACGCAAGGTTTACGTTGGTTCAGTGGACGCAAGGTTTGCGTTGGTTCTGTGGACGCAGGGTCTGCCTTGGTTCAGTGGAAGCAAGGTCTGCGTTGGTTCAGTGGACGCAGGGTCTGCGTTGGTTTAGTGGACGCGAGGTTTACGTTGGTTCAATGATCGCGAGGCCTGCCTTGGTTCAGTGGACGCAAGGTCTGCGTTGGACGTTCCCGTGCGGCGTGAGATACTTGGTCGGCCGAAGGGATTGCAGGAGTAAAAACACGCAACTGTAAAAGCACTGTTCTGATGTCGTAGCCAACGTTCGATGCATTTGTAAGGTAGGGTTGACGTTGTGCGCTATATTTGCACAACCCATCACTTATGCTGCCACTGTTTGGTAAGTTCTAGCAATTATTTAATCTGCCGAATTGTCAGGAGAACAGATTAATGCACGCATTCTTCGTCCGATCTGGGAAAGCACTTTTCCATCGGGTAAGTTCACGTCGCCAAATGGGCACAAAATACCCAAATGAAAGACTCGGTGTAAGTTAGCTGATGCACAGTTGTAACCGGTAACGACCTGTGCGAAGGGAGGATGAGTTTCGTTTACTGCCGTGGGAAGGAAATGCCGTCACATGTTTGCCTTTGAGCCGTCGGTTCCGACATGCACCGTTTAGGTAAAGTCGTCAACAGCTGAAGAAGTTCTGCAACGGAGTCAACACACCCGTAGGCTCAGGTATGATATAGTCGCCGGCAACGAAATCATGGCGTTCGGCGTGCTCTGTGGGCAAATTGTGGAAGTACGTAAACGATGCGAGCATATAAAAGTAAAACCCTGGGGTCAGTTCCACCAGAATAATGTTAAGGTCTGGTCCGAATCTTTTGATTGAACAAATTTGTGAAATACGAAAGCATGTCTAGCCATGTGTGTTGCGTGAGCTCAGTTTTCACCAGGCCACACCGTGCAATTCCGGATGCACGGCAAGATTTCGCGGCAAATGTTTAACCTGCTTTATTGCTCAATGCAGTTCATCCTACCCTCTGACGTCGTATGATGCTTGGCACGGTCACAGGTTATGCCAGTCGCGGGCAGGCAGCGAGAATTAAAAGCAACTGGAGCCCTCCCCTCCCCCCCCCCCCCCTCCTTCCATGGGTGGGTGAATCGGAATGTAAGCCTCGACCAACTAATCGCCCGGAGCGAGCAAATGCACCACCGGCGGTTTATTCTTAGGTGCACGGTCGCTCGCTGTCATGCACCATCAGAAGGGCAAATATCTAAATGGTAATAATGTGGGCGTACATTTGCATACTTTGTATTTCCCCGCACCGTCCGTCCAAGATAGGTGAAGCTTCCCGACGAGGCGTGGTGCAGCGAGTGAGCCGGCCGTGGCCGGGAATTCACACCTCCGAACAAAACAGGTCCATTCGGACGGAGGGAGCCTGAGAAGTCAATGCAGATCCGCGAAACCGGTGCCTGGTTCCCCCGCAACAGCAGGAAGACGCCTGCTCCTGAATCGATATGCGGGAGAAGAGCGGCACCGACAGCTGACCCGGCGCGGTAATCGGCTAACCTTGCAGAACTCCACGGGGCAGCGGCGAGCTTTTCCGCTTCGGGCCGCCACTTCAAGAGGACATCTGCCACCGGTCGGCCAGACAAAATAGATGGACGCGCGGCACCCGGCCGGCGGTGCGAGAGGAAAACAGCAAAGCTGCCTCACCGCTCCCCAGATTCCCACCCCAAAGGCGCCAAGTGAAAACTGAGCCAGAGAGGGACGAGTAGAATCCGCCCGCGGCCAGAGCGGGCGGGCCTAGTGCCGTTGCCGGCGACGTGACTGCTGGCCCCAGGGCAGGTTAGGGGCCGAGTCCTGCAAGAGCTGAACATCGCGAGCGGGCTATTTCGCCCCGTTCCAACCGGACCATGGACTGCCGTACGCTGTGAAGATTTCCCTTGACACCTCCCTACCGATCGGGCGCGGGCCACGGCAACCTCTTCCTTCCCGTGTAATTTGGGGAAGGGGAGAGGGCAGAGGTCAAGGACCCTCTCAACCTGGCACCGCGTCTCGGGGTGAGGGACGTGATCTCATAATTAAGGGAGGGGGGGGGGGCATATGTTACACGGAGGACTCGCGCAGACGTGCCAACTGTAATGGCAGGGCGCTGGATAATGGGCGGCCCCACCCGTGTGCGAGCCAAGAATGAGTCGGGCGGCGTGGGCGTCAGCGGATGTGTACGCTGGGGGTGGGTGTGGTGGGGCACCAAGTGCGTGAGGTCTGTGTGGATTAGTCAAGGACGAGGGAGGTTTACAGTGTCGATATCCAGCGGACCTTTACCAATGTAATTCGTTGGTTGCGAGGGATCCTCGCCAATTTGGGCGCACCATGGGATTCAGTACGTTCAATTTTTAACATCGTCTGGCTTGTATGCCGACCAGTGGACTCCTCGTGGTAAGTTCGGTCTTGTGGGGTGGCGTGACAGCAGCAGCCGGCGGCGTAGAATACCAGCGGCGGCTGGGCAGCTGCGCAGCGCAGGCATCCCACCATAGAAACTCTCGCACTACCACTGACATAACGCTTGCAGTTTGGTGTTTCGCATATTTGTTTTGCGTGACAAATCACAGCAGTTCGTATTATAAAATGCAGTCAGCTGCGATGCGTCACCTTCAGACAGTGGTTGCCGGAGCACTTTGGCAACACTTGAATGACGTCGCTAAATGACGGAGCTGTTTTGACAACGCTTTTGTTGAAAGGACACGGCCGTCGAAGCGCAACCCAATGCTATTCTGGAAAGGTCGTTTCGTGAAGTTCAATGATTATGTAAATACATGTAAATCCCGTCTCGCATGTTGTTTGCTTCAAGACAAAGAGCGAGCGATCGTTTAGAAGTGACCCTAATTAACCAAACAAGCAAAACGGAGGTGAAATGGGCCCGTTTTGCTCGTTTGGTTAATTACATTTAGTTTAAATGCGTCGAGACGCTGGGCGTGGCTGACGGATGTGGTCAAGACCAGCAGCGGCACGTCATCGACGTACGTCGGGCTAGGCTCAACAGCAACCGAGCGGACGCCATCAATAACGAAAAGAAACAGGTCCGGCTCGGCTAGGTACACGGGACATCTGCGGGACCCAGGTAACTGCCCTGAGCGGACGAGCAAAACGTGCAGATGTGAACTACGCGAATGCATTGTCTGACCCTGCGCATTTCCAGATACCTTCGCATGATTATATGTTTGCCGTTTGTGTAATCCCAGTGTTATGTACAGTCGAATGACCGCCAACTAAAACTTAAAAAGTTTAGTGACCGCTGGTTACTCCTTCGTTTTATATCCGGGTACCACAGTTCTGCTCACAAACGTCACTTTTTGTCTGCAGTAATTGGATTGCATGCAATGTACTACGTGATCAACTTAATGTTACGCTCGTGGCTGCACGAAAGGATTGAAACAAGGTATTAGTATCTTGGATGAAATACGTGTTCGTACTGTCTTCTCCGTTAGGTATGTAGGATGTACAACACGTCCCTCCTGGTGACCTCAGCTGGCAGCGCACTGGGCTCGCAAACAGAATGCCCTTGTTCGAATCTCAGTAATTACCAGGAGAGAATTCGGGTTGTGACTCTTGCATGACTGAAGTTCAAAACTGGTGAGTGAACTGACGGAAACGGCGCGTGCATGCTAACGCACCAGATGAGGAAGATTCTCCGGGCAATTATTACATCCATCATTACCCCCGTGCTTCAAAAATAAAAGTGACATGCCTAAGCAAGTCTCAATATCAGAGTGTTATTTATGGCCAAAGCCATTTTCATGCATGACTGCTCGCGCAATAACTTACAATCACCGGACCCGGGGAATTCAACGCTGCAAAACAATCTGATGGCTGGTGAAGTGGCTTAGAAAGTGCTGAGGTGAAGGCTTTCTTCAGCTCATATTTATTTGTGACCAATCTATAGGGCGCACGTTTGTAAACTACCCGCATCAGCAAGAGCGGCTAACTCGTTGACCATGACATCTTCATCCTCCACATTGATCCGTTCAGTTACGCTGAGTTAATAATGCTAATGAGGTTTCCCGGAATATGTATCGGCTCACGTGGAATTATCATCTTGGAATCCGTGAGGAGCAGCGACATATAGACTCCAGTCATTTGAGCCTATCCACACATCATGACACACTTCCAATGCGTGCGACTGTTGCATAGTTAAGTGCGTTGGCAGCTTATCAACAGACTTTGCTCTCGATCTCCCAGGAAGTCACGAGTAGCTCGAACGAATGAGCACAACTAACAACAGCATCAGTAACGAAATTTGTAACCAGTTGTTAATTCACACTCATTTCAGGGGAAGTCGCAAAAGCTGCAACCTAAATCTATCACCATACCTAAAGGGAAGAGGAAATAAAGGGTACTTCACAGAAGGATCCAACCGTTCCAACCGGGCACCGAGGAAATAATGTTCCGATTTTCAAAATTTTAATGTATAGATCCGCGGAGCTATCACGATTCAGGAAAGGTGACTGAATGCTAGTAGATGTTAAGAGGCAAACGCTGCTAGACGCACAATAGAGTTTGTTCTGTAATGTTTAACAAGAAGTATTTTTTTCTGTCTAATAATGAACTGAAAGTTAAGGTTGAGATGAGCGGAAGGCTACCGAAAAAGGTCGGGTCTAGGGGTGACTGACACTGAGCAAATCTTTTGCTTTTGTTCATACATTTGTTTTTTGCTTTTGTTTATACAATGCTCATAAATTTTGGAGTGCTGGGTGCCGGTAGGTGGAGGCTTTGGACTTCGGAGTGTCAGTAACTTGGCATTTCTTATTGGTCGCCCCTTACCTGCCTTATTTCGGAATCATTGGTCGGAAAAACTGGGATTACGATGTATTGTCTGTGACTGTATGTGCAGAGAAAGCTCATGCGTTAACTGACTCGTCTTCAGGCAGTCCCATCGTAGTTAGAGTCTCCTGGCCTCCTATCCTAGTTAGTTTCCTGGTCCTCATCCTCGCTTGAGTCTCCCGGTCTCATACCCTAGTTCGAATCTCCTGGTCTCCTATCCTAGTTCGGGTCTCCTGCCTCCTATCATAGATCGATTTTTCTTCCGCTGATGCTTTGTAAAAGTGTTTGTTGCCAGTCTTTCGCTCTGTTTTGCAAGCGATCTTATCACTCTCTTCAGATATTACTAAATGTGCATCGTAAATAAGTCCCAAGAGTCGTCGTTATAGCCAAAGTGCGGTCGTGTGTACGCTTTGTGAACTCCATCAGCACTTGACGTGGTAGTAATGATGCTATCGGTAAAGTGGACTGATGACGGTTTACTTGGCGAGCGCGTGTGCCGTTGACGCGTGTATTAAAGCGAAATGAAAGGCGAAGGTCTTTTCATAGAAAGTCACGGTCTTTCGAAAAGTAGATAATGTCTTTTGATTAACAGCGAAGTCCTTCTGATAGAAAGTGAAGGCTATTTGATAGAAATGAACATCAGATAACGCTAAGTGGATGGGCAAGATGATAATCTGTATAGAGGAAAAC
Source organism: Pollicipes pollicipes (assembly GCF_011947565.3). Taxonomy (NCBI): domain Eukaryota; kingdom Metazoa; phylum Arthropoda; class Thecostraca; order Pollicipedomorpha; family Pollicipedidae; genus Pollicipes; species Pollicipes pollicipes. The sequence continues at coordinate 22,915,912 of NW_023596448.1, read as the reverse complement.
AAGAGGAGCATGTTGTTCGTAGCAAAATGAATAGGCCTAGAAAAGTCGTACACATATTTCGACTGTGAGCCATCCTTAGTACACGCACATAACGCAAACCTTCAATCATCGAGAGTTCCATCGATCGTTGGCTTTTCGTGCGTGTGATGAGGATAGCTCATGGCCGAGACACACACACACACACACACACACACACACACACACACACACACACACACACACACACACACACATATATATATATATATATATATATATATATATATATATATATATATATATATATATATATATGTATGTATACGTTCTTCTGGATTCATACTAACTGACTGGACCGAATTTACTTTTGTGTTATTCTTAGTTTCCTCTACACAATTTGATAGAAATAGGAGTTCTTATACCAAAAATCGTTCATGTTTCGGTGGCAAGCCCCCGAGAGTGTACGCTTTATCTGAACCATTCAGTGAGCCCCCCATGGCTTCGCACGGCTCGATGGCAATCTAGAACTGAACACATCGTCCAATGGCCGTTTCTGAGTCCCAGCCAGCCCAGATCGAGCTGGCCGTCTGGCCGCGGCGTCCCAGGAAGTCATCGATTCATCGAGCGACCCCAAATGCGGCAGCATTGCCGCAGCGGTGCACCGCTGTCACTTGAAGATAGTACTTTGCACTTGCATTGGTCAGCTTGTACATTCCCGGCACAATTTTGAAATGTGACATAAAGTTGTGTCATAGTTGTAATTGCGGCAGGGCTTTATCTTCCAGCAAGTGTGCAGCAAAATGTGTGGGACATGGACACAGGTATTTACGCTTTTGATGACGTTTGTGGACTTGTTTGCCACGTGAAGCTAACTGGACTACTGACACCGTGGAGGCGTGTACACGTGCCTGTAATCACATGGAATCATGCACACGTGCCTGTTATCATATGGAAGCGTGTACACGTGCCTGTAATGACATGAAAGCGTGTACACGTGCATGTAATCAGTACACGGAGACAAAATGAGCACGCTTCTTTCAAGTTTAAGCGCACAGTTGTACGATGCGTGGTCAACTGCACGCATGATCAGTGTCTGAAGATGTGGCTAAACGCGGCTGTGACTACCCCAAAGGTCAGGTGACGTCAGAGGGTGTACGGACCGTGTCGAGCACTGAGGAACACCGCACTTGCGCTGCCAAAGTCTGCTGTTGACCAGAAATTTCACGATTGCATGGCGGGGTCAGCGTTTCAGCAAGAATCATTGTTTAGGATGAGCGTTGATGGTAGGAATTTATCCAATCAAAGGTTTGTCTCTAAATATATGAATATATATAATGGGTTCGTTTGATAGCCAAAAATAGGAACGTCGAACTGATGAGTGGCACTTACCCATCGCCACGGTCAGATGCATTATGTGTCTACTGCGCGCAGCCTGTACTGGAAGGACGGGTTGACACTTCAGTCGTTTGAGCACACTGTTGGAGGCTGGAGTAACTGCCCAGGGCTGCATTGTAGGCAGTGGGAGGCTTTTCCAGCAAAGAAGTAAATAAGTGCGAACGTTATCATGGGGCGGGTAAAACGCCACTATTTGTGTACGCAGGCACAAGTTTGGGCAGTTTGAACGGCGTGTAGCATGAAGACTGTGGTAATGTATCCCCCTCTGCTTGGCCACTGATGAAAGTTGAAAACATTCGTCCACCACCGAGGGTCACGACGTTCCAGGCGTCCAATATTTAAGGCTTACAGCAACGCAAGTGTCAGATGACGCGATCCGGTGTCTACTGACGTCACAAATACTGATTTATCGCCAAGCAATGCATCACCTGTTATGCATGGGTTTTTTAACTCGTGATTTAAGTGTCACTTTTAGTGAGATGGAAAACAGAAGTTCATTACTTTGGTGCCGATCGCTTATTCAAAACGTCGTGGATTTTTTATTGGCTGGCAACAAGGAATTGCTCTCAGTATGCATCTTAGTCTTCTTTCTAGAGACACGATAGCACATCTCGACACTGCTCGGTGGGGGTGTTTTAAGCCGCTCAGATATCCGTTAGTCCTACGCTCCGTAGCGGTGGCTTAATCCCGACACTACGCAGTATTTTAGAGGCCTACTTATTCCATTGATGTAGTACCAAAATCGTGAGAATGCAGTGCGGCTGTTGCTGCGTTTAGAAGAAAGCAATGACGGGTCCACGGGGCACGCGGGGCATGCACGCGTGATAGCTCTGTCGGTTTGATGAACTTCACAAACACTAAGTCGGGCGCAGAAATTATTACTCCTGCTCGTGCTTTATTTGCATTGCAATGTTTGCGCAACATTTCCTTTCGGAGTTGAACGTGCGCAGTGTTGTTTCCGCCTTGTTACGCAGAATTCTTAGAGCAGTGGCTCAGTGTAATCAGCTGACTGCCCCGGTTTATAAAGGGCTGTTTCACCGCAGGCTACAGCTGTTGAAAAGTTGTTTAAGCGATTGTAGCTTTTTCTTCGCGTAAGAAAAATCAAGTTGTTAAAACAGACATCTCATCTGAACTGATTTTACACGGGCGACCTGAACATGTGACCGAGGATAAAGCCGACGTGCAGCCGTCCGAAAATGTGGCCGCGTCTCGGCAGCCAGGCGACGGCGCGACAGCACATTGACAAGCTTAGGTAGATAATTGAACGGGAAATCACGCGGGGGTAGACGCGCAGTTGCAAGTGCCACGTGACACGTGCATAGAAGCGGCCGAGACGAATTTAGCCGTTTTGTTTTGGGATTTTCACGTTTTATACCGTATCCGGACAGCCAGGGCGCATGAAGGCACGAATCTAATTCAAGGTGTCGACAGACGTACCGTCGTCAATTCATGTGGTCAACACCTGTTTATGCCATGCATGGTTGTGCCAGAGGTCGTTGGGCAAGCCGGGAATATCGGCAATTTGAAAACGGTACCAAATACAACACGCTGATGTCGGAACTCTAGACAGGGTCGTTGCTGAATTAACATCACCGCACGCATCGATTCATTGACGGCATCTAACTCTCATTCAATCGTCATCATACACACTGTCCCGTCCATACATCAACTTTACTCATACATCAACATAATTACCCATACATCCATACATACATCCATTACCCATACATTACCCATACACTCATTACCCATACATCAACTCTACCTAAACGGTCGCAGCTCCACATTCTAGCGTCGCCAAAAATGCCACCAGTTGCTCGCTCACTCAAGCATTTTAAGTGAAACGACAGAGCGCGCTCGCCCCGTATGTTGCCAGCTTCCGGCAAGCGTTATTCATTCATTCATTCATTCGTTGTAGCGAGAAAGGCGAGGAATAGTGACGACCAAGTGCGTTACCTAAACTCCTTGCTTTGAGAAACCACGCATGTGGAGCGAATCGTAATTTGCAACGGGTGCGATTAGCAGACCCAATAAATGATGCAGTTTTCAGACAACCTCCCTGTTACGGCAAGACAACAATCCCATCGGGCCTTCGCAGTGTGTGTTTCAGAGTCACTAAGAGTCTCAAAGCACAGAGGTATTGCTTGGGGAGATCTAGTATTTGCAGTAGTAGCAAAGTAGCAGCGGTTTTACTGAACTTTTGGAATGTGTGACAACGCTCCAACCGCAGTGAAAATCTGGAGAGCAAGATTCGAAAGCTGAACAATCGCTCATTGTGTCTCAGTAAGGAGATCGCGGGCAAAGAAGAATGCATTAAATAATGTTTCCGGATCAGTTATTTGCACTGCGTTGTGTCTCATCAGCCTTGAAGCATGGCTAGGTGATGCAAAATCAAAACGAGCTATGATAGCGTTTATCTTAGGATCGAATAAATGCTATCCCCATGGGCTTACGATTTCTTCTTGAAACAGAAAAAATCGGGTTCTTCAGGCGTTTGGAATAGTGACCTTCAACACGCAGAGTAGTATGCAGAGGACGAAAGAGGGGTGGTCTGTCACTCACCGATCTTCGTAGAGGCTGCAAGCGGTTCAACCCAAAATGCTGCACGAAAAGCTGGCTTACAAATGAAGATTTTGTCCATGGCCCACCTACGTTCTTTGTAGTCAGCAGATGGCCCCGTTTCCAGCCAGGCATCTCGGCAGCCAGAGGTCGGACCGGTCAGGGAATCCCACGACTGGCGTTGAATGCATCCCGAAATAATGCAAACACAGATCGTCCATAGAGCCCTCGTCGCTTAACAAAGCCAGCCCGCAAGCACTTGTGTTGATACCTATTTCTGGACCTGGCACGGTACAGTGCAGAGTTCCCGCCGCTGTACGGCCGTGTGTGTGCGTGTGTGTGGCGTGCTATCTTGGTGAGCGCGCCGAATAGCAGCAAAGGATTTCGAATAAAGGCCGCCGTTCGAAATGATGAGTTGATGGCGAGAGAAATTATCGCCACTAGAGAGGCAATGGAAACATAGAGCGCCCTTGTATTTGCATCGGACTCATTTATTTGTATCTGGGCACTCACTAGCACTAATGAGCTACCAACGTGATATTCCACCGACGCGTGGTCGTTAAAGACAAAAAGTTATCTGCTGCTGCCGCTTCATGCGCGCGCGGCGCTGATCTCACCTGTTCGGTGCTGGCTCGATCGACTGACGAGAGCTGACCGCCTTCTCAGCGCTGGCCGCTCCTCCCGACCGCTGGGGAGGCCGCTGGTCGGGGCGGGAGGGGGGGGGGGGCGGGGCAGCGTTCCCCCTCGGCGTGGGCGGGGCTCGCTACGCCGTGCTCCGACCGCCCGCCGCCGCCTCTGGTTAGTCAGCCCGCTCACCGAGGGCCTTCGGGTTCCCGATGGCCGCGGGCGTGCTAGGTGACGTTCCTTGACGCGGGCCTAGCGGAAGGCGTGGGTCTCGGAAGGTCGATAAAGGTCAAGCAGACGGCGGAGGATAGTTTGAACTCCGTCTGAACACTGCCTGAAGCTGAAGGCCGCCTGAAGCTGTGAAAGTGGTGCCGGTCTTCTGCGGTCCACACGCACCGTTAAGCCCCTCCACGAGCTAAGCACCATTTGGCTGCCATTCGCTAATGGCGAAGGCGATGTTCAGAGCCTCGCCTCCCAAATTGTCCACTCCACACGGCCACGTGGACAATAAACACTTCAGCCGCCGGCTCCCGTAAAGGTCTTCAGCGTGCAGATCTGAAACAGGCCATCCGTGCCTCTGAGTCTGTCGGAACAATGCTACCCATCCTGCCGAGTGGTGACGTCACGCCCGCAGTGGTCGACATCCAAGTCCATTTCGCAGACTTCTACCATCCAGGCGTCCACCGCAGCGTTCAGCTGCACACGGCAGTGTCCAGACGGCTTAACGCTCACTGTCCACCGATCCGCACCACTTTCCGGCCGTTCCGGCACTGTCCGCTGTGGTCACCGCTGTGAGGACGGCGCGCGCGCGCGCGCGTGCAGCGCCGCTCGCCAGACCAGCACGGCCCGGCCCGCCCAGCAACGTTCCCGGCTCGGCCGCGCGCCGCAGCTCTGTTGCGCCGTCTCGCCCCGTCGGCGTCGGCGTCGGCGGCGGCGGCGGCGGCGCGGGCCGGGCCTGCGCCAGAGCGGCGGCCGCCTGCGCCACCGACGCCTCTCTCTCTCTCTCTCTCCCTCTCTCGCTGGCCGGCAGAGCGGCGGCTCACGGGCGCAACAGGCCGGCCCGCTCAATACGGCGCCTGAGGACGCGGGCTGGCCTTTGGGCGCCGGAGTGGGCCGGCAGGTGGCAGCAGCACAGGGGGTGCACGTCGCTGCTCAAGGAGCCATGGCACAACGGGTCATGTTAAGGGGGGGGGGATGATCAGGTCATGGACCTTACGGCATCGGATGGAACGCTCAATGTGGTCAGGTCATTGGTGCGATATTATCCGGCCATAGGCGGAAATCCCGATGGCATCAGGGTGTAGCGGCACGATGGCATCATATTTCTGGTGCGACATCATCACGCATTGTGATAATCAAGTCGTGGCTGCCACGTTACCAAATCGCATGCGTGATCTAATGAAGAAAATGGAATAGGATCAGCTTATAAACGAGCCATCACGACGTCGGTGACGTGATGCGTTTGTGGATCGTCCGCCGGTAGCGTTGTCAGATCCGCGGATGTTGTTTAAGACTTAGCGTAGCCCAGTGCGGTCCCGGGCGACCCAGCGCAGCACTTTGGCGACGCGTCGCGGCCCACAGGTGACCCGGCGCAGCCTCCAGGAGACCCGGCGCAGCCGCCAGGAGACCCAGCGTGACCCTCAAGCGACCCGTCGCGGCCCACAGGCGACCCGGCGCAGCCCCCAGGCGGCCCGGCGCGGCCCTCAAGCGACCCGACGCGGCACCCAGGCGACCGAACGCGGCCCTCCAGGGACCCGCCGTGACCTCCAGGCGGCCCAGCGTGACCCTCCCGCGACCCGGCGCGGCCCTCAGGTGACACAGTGCGACCCTCCGGCGACCCGGTGCGGCCCTCAGGTGAACCAGGCCGGCGCCATGTCCAGGGACGTCCAGATGCGCCTGATAGTGGCTCAGCCGGCCAGCTCGATCGGCCGACCCTGGACACCGACGCTGAGCCGCAGAGCTCGGCCCGTTGAGTGCAGGTCAGGTGTCGGGCGGCGCGCCTACAGCGTATGTCAGCTTCGTCGAGTTATCTTTCGCCTGGTGGCAACTACTCACTCGCTCGTCCCGCTCGTTTCACTCGCGCTGTTTGCGGGTTGATGGTGACAAGCGCCCCGTCACCACTTGTCCCTGGAACGAGCCAGAGCCAAGAGACAAAAAAGTGGATAGTTTGGTGTCTGATAAATCCAGTTATTTTCGCCTTATCACATTGAGTTCACACGGCGACTGCAATGAACAGGGCGCCCTTCGGCCTTGGAACACACACTCGAAAGGAACCGCTTTCTGGAGCAGGGAATGGTATACTCTTCGCTAATCGTACTAAATAAGAAACTGAAAATCGTACCAAATCGTGTTCTGAATCGGATTTGTGCAAAAATTGTGGGACGCATCTGCATTCGAGCAAGGTCATGTAAGATTGTTCAATCTCCTAACATGAGAACGGTTATTGGCCTATCAAAAAGTGGCCGATGAGTTCATAGGCTGTCATCTTGAGCCAATGGTATGCCAAAGGATAACATTTACAGCCATCAGGTAGTAAAAAACGGTATTCGTCGCTGAAATGACCCTGTAGCCTGCACAAACGACGTCGTATCTTGGTGACCCGGCAGGGACGGGCCCTACGTTTTAACTCAAAAACATGCGCGATGAGTGCATTACCAGTCACGCCGAATCTTACCGCGCTGTCTTTCATCCTTTGCCTGTGGTCTCAAAAATGCTCGCTTGGGACGACACCCACCTGTCGCCTGACGAGGTTTAGAGTGAGCTAGAGTGGGTTTTCCCGAGGACAAGATTACCAAACGTATCGCGCGCGCTGTCTCTTGGATGCCTCTGAAGCAGTGCGCCTGGAAGCATGAGCTACAATACACCAGAACGTGCAGGTGCGCTCCGTGGAATGACCAGATTTGCATTCACCAGACATCAACTGGATGGTGTTGACCATCAGCCACATCATCAGGCATCAGGGGTCTGATCGTGTCATTGTGATGTGTTCCTGCGTAGATATGCCTGTCACAAGCGAACGCAGCCACCGCTTCACGACTGTTTTTGGAGCCGAGGCGGCCTGTTTACCACCGCCGTTTTGTGAGCGATATTCACGACCATTAGGTAATTTACGAGACTGGAAGAAAACCCAGGGCATTATTTATCTTGTTGATGGCCATGGCATTACATGATATATAACTCAGCGCCTGATAGTGCTGCCAACGCATGGTGCGGATATGTAAAGTGGAGAATTAAGAGCTTATCGTTGTAGTTCAGGCAAAGCTTGCGCATAAACATGCTTTCACATGTTGCATGTTTTCTAGTCCTACGTGAATTAACGTTTCAGAAAGCTATCTTGGCTGGCCCCTATTTTGAACGTCACCGAAGGAACCAAAAAAAAAGCGTAGAATAGAAATTACAACGTTTTCATGATCGGACACGTGACCAATTTCCTCAGCTGCGATGCGGCACGCCGCTCGTCCTGCTGCCCCGGCACTGTGGACTCCAGTCACCGCCGGGCGCGGACTCCGGCCTCAGCCATGCTGCAGCAGGTAGTCGGGGTAGCGCCGCATCTGCAGCCAAGCGTGCAGCAGCCCCTCGTGGTGCTGCACCACCTCCACCAACACGAACATCAGCGCCTTCTGCCACACGGGCGTCACCAGCTCGAACACGGGCAGCGACATGACCAGCAGACAGAGCCGCTCGGCGCCGCACGTGAACGTCGAAAGCTCGTCGGTGACGAACGGCCAGAGCGAGCGCTCCATCTCGTCCACCACCTGCTCACCGACGCCCAGCTCCTCGGCGTGCTTCTCCAGCAGGCGGTACCAGCGCGCCGGCACCACCGCCGGCATGTCGGCGCGCACGCGCTTGGCCACCTCAGCCCGCATGCGGTGGAGCGCCGTACTCGAGCACGTGGCTGTCTGCACGCTCAGGTACTTGTGCACCAGCCGCTGCTTGCGCTCTGCGTCCATGCGCAGCACGCGGTGGTCGTAGATGTGGAAGAGCCGCTCGCGTGTGTCGGCGCACGTGCGCCGCAGCTGGCCCAGCAGGCGTACGGCCGTGGTGGAGGTGGAGCGACGCATGAGGCGCAGCAGCCGTCGCTGGCGGCGCTCCTGCCTCGCCACAGCCTGCCAGGGCGGCGGATGCGGCAGGCCGCCGCCCGCCGCGCTCTCGCCGCCGTCCGCGCCTGCCGTCAGCTCCACCCACGTCGGCAGCGCCTCGACGCTGGGGGCGTCGGTGTCGGCGTCGGTGTCGGCCTCTGGAGAGGCGGCGGGCGTCGGGGTGTCAGAGACGCGGTGGACCGCGCTACGCGCGCAGTCGAGTGCACCAGCCTGCCGGCGGCCAGCGCTGGTCGGGACGTCACGGTGGCCGGTGCTGGTCTGGGCGTCACGGTGGCCGGCGCTGGTCGGTGCGTCACGTTGGGCGGCGCTGGTCTGGGCATCACGGTGGCCGGCGCTGGTCGGGGCACCACGGTGGCCGGCGCTGGTTGGGACGTCATTGCTGGTCTGGGCGTCACTTTGGTCGGCTCTGGTCGGGACGTCGCGGTGGCTGGCGCTGGTCAAGCCATCGCGGTGGCCGGCGCTGGTCAGGACATCATGGTGGCCGGTGTTGGTCTGAACGTCACTTTGGTCAGCGCTGGTCGGGACATCATGGTGGCCGGCGCTGGTCAGGCCGTTGCGGTGGCCGGCGCTGGTCGGGACGTCATGGTGGCCTGCGCTGGTCTGGGCGTCACGATGGCCTGCGCTGGTCTTGGCATCATGGCGGCTAGTGCTGGTCTGCGCATCGCGGCCGCCGGCGCTGATCGGGGCACCATGACGCGTCGACCACGAGTTCAGGCCGCCGGGCAGCTGGCGCTCGGGCGGCAGCAGCGGCTCCAGCCAGCCGAAGTCGGCGCGTCGGATCAAGCGGACGTAGTGCGCCGGCAGCGGCTCGCTGCGCGTCAGCCAGCTCAGACGCATGCTGCGCAACGACTGCAGCACCCAGCCGATGACGCGCAGCTCGAGCGCGAACTGAGCGGCGCGGCGGCGCGGCGCGGCGGCGTCCGGCGGCGCGCTCAGCAGCTGGCGCCGGTGCGCGCTGCTGATGTTGGTCGGCGCCGGGTGCAGGATACTCTGCGGGTCGGACGCCGCCTCCTCGAACTCCTCGTCCAGCAGCGCCGACTGCAGGCCGTCCGGCAGGTGCACGTGCGAGGGCACTGTGGACGCCGAGTCCAGGTACTGGAACAGGCACTGGCCCGTCTCCATGGCGGCCAGCATGTGGCGCGAGTGTTTCAGACATTTGGAGATGCTGGCGAGGCCGGCCGTCTGATAAATGCGCTTCGGGCTCACCTTCTGCGGCTCCTCGGGCTGGTAGAGCGCGCCGTAGTCTGGCTGCTTGGTCCGCAGGACCGGGCGCGGCGTGTGGCGACATGGTGCGCTGAATTGGTGTCAAGTGTGGCCCTCTGGCTGCATGGTGCCCGCCGCCGCTGGCTCGGATCGGATGGGTACGGATGGGAATGAGTGGCACCTGAATGGATACCGGTAATGGCACGCCACTAGTTAGCAAATTACCAAATGGTAATGTGAAATATATTTATGCGACGAAAATTTAAGTTGCTGAATGTTAATGTTCTGTTGAATAGTTTTCACCTGTCCCAATAGTCAAAGTCAGGATTAACGCGTTTGCCCATCCCGAATGAATAAAGGTGCCCCAAACAGGTGCAATTAATTTGTGTTCTCTGTTGATCAGGTATTGAGCTTATAAAACATCACAAAAACGTGTTCTACATCCCATCAGTACTCCAGCTGCGAAAATTTATCAAAGACGCTTTTTTTGAAGGGTGGGGAATGGCGAAAACTTGAAAAAACAAACATGATGACTGAGAAATGCGCTAACCTCCGCCGACGGACTTTTTGACATCTACACTGGACGATGGGAGTGCCATACGCCTCCCTGCTGTTTCGAGAACTGATCAGACTAAGACTTACGCCCAGCGGAGTCTGATCAGTTCTCGGAAGCGAAAATCAGACTGCAGCCCAGCGGAAAGTGGCATTTGGATACATCACATAAAACTGTATCGAATAGCCCGCGGGAAATTGCATCAAACGCCTTGCATGAAACTGCATCGGATAGTTCGCATGCAATTGCATCGAATAGCTCGCGCAATTCGGCATCAGATTGGTATTGTTCACATCAGTGCATTAAGCTTTGATCGGCTAACCATGTCAGTGGTGCTGTGTAGTGTGTCAATTTGAGATCCAGGACAACATACATGACGACAGTGGAGGAAGACATCGGACAAAACCCTCGGCGCGTTGGGGTATGCGGCGATGTTAACCCATCAACAGGTGGAGGAATGGCGGCTGCGGCGTCGCGTAGAGCCGCGGCCACTCACCGTGCCGTTGATTCGGGGTGCTGGGACTGGTCGCAGCTGTCGCGAGGCCTCGTGACGCGTGCATCCTCTGTCACCATTCTGCCGTCTCTGTCTAATAATGACCTGCAATTACGTCTGATCTAGAGGGGGAAATGGATCACCGATAATACGACCGGAGAGAATTATCGCGCAACATGAGCCGTCTACTATCCCAGGAAAAGTGACGTGGAATTACCGCGGCCCTGCCAGTGCCTGGTCTTTGAGGGCCACTGGACCCATTAGTTACTGATAGGAACGCATCAGTGAGCTGACACCTCCAGGCAGCACCGACCAACCAGGACCGTGGAGGGTTTGAGAAGAAAAATACCGCAAAGAGTCTGGCAACAAGTTATCTTGAACCGCGCCCCCGCGGAGGGAGCTTGATCTTATCCCCTACGGTTTTTCGAGCACAAGTCAAAAACAAACGTTTGCAGCAACACCGAATTTTCAGTACCTATTTTCTATCAATCTGCATCCTTTTTGCAGGTTGAAGTTTCGCTCTACTAAGATTAGTTGACCTAGGTCAGGTAAAATAAATAAACCTTCAAAAAAAATTAACTACACGTAACTTATCGTGGTTCATTTGGCACTGCTCAAGCTTACTACAGCAATATAACATGACGATGCCCACAATGTGTATGTTTGACATGCAATCCATTATATGACACAGAGTACGTGACCTTGATCCAGGCCATGACCTACCTCCCTAGGTGCCTTCCTAAAAACACATGTTGAGCTTAAAACAGGCAGTTTTTAGGTAATTTTGAAAGCCAAATTCGAATACTCCACTGAAAACATGCTGCAATATCGCTCGAATGCATAATGAGGTTACAGTAGGACACGTGAGGACATGGAAAGGTCATATGAGGTCGTCTAGGGTCCATGACCTATGTTGTCAGTAGCGGAAAGGCCAGACGAACGAGTGCAACCGTATAACCTCCTCCGTATCACGTCTGTGGAGCTGATGACGTGAAATTTCATGTACCAACGTGCTTGCTCTCGGCTTGTTACGCACAAATTGCTGAGGCGTGGAAAAGATTATGCATAATGTATACACGAGCTTTGCGGTCATGAGTACCTGTAGATGTCCAGCACACTATTTCTGACACGGAAAGGCACGTACTGGTCACATAGACCCGGACAGCGCTTTACATTTTCATCTATATGTTGAAGTTGAACTCAACAGCAAGTTGAACTCGACTGACCCCTAGGCCAGCCTAAAGTGGTATCTGTGTGTCTAGAATACTCTTTTCCCACCGGTGCACTTAATGAAATGAATTTTATCCGAAGCACATTGCAAAATAAGAATATATATTGGAGGTTACTGGTGGACCAATTTTGAATGGTGGCATGATTTGAGCTGACCCTTTTAGTGGAACGGAAATAGCCGAAATGGACTCTCCGCAGTCTTAACGTTTATTTTCTTGCCCTCAAGATCTGTCTTGGCTTGTTAACATAGGTTTTGAGTGCATCTTTCGGGATGACCGTTTTGACCTTTCGTGACCTCTGGTGACCTGACATTAGACCTAAGGTCAAAAATGTTGTGTGTTCCGCATGGTTGACGGGATCTTCACAACAGCATCTTTATTTGTCTCATACGGCGTGTGAAGGCTGTGGATCCCAGGGGAAATCAACATTCACCGCGAGCGCGGTTGTCCCAAATCCCCGGCCGGACGCTGGTTAACGATGACATGGAAAAAGGTAATGTGGTCAGATCGTAAGTAAAATGCTTTATGGAAAACATAGTGTGGAAGTAAAGACTATCTGCAAAAAGATAGAAGCAAATGGTCACGTTAAATGAAAGTCATAAAGATATCGTACCGAACTAAGTTCTTCAGGAAAAAAAGATTGTCATGGGTGGCATTCATGTGGCGATAAAATGTGGAAAGAAGTCTCCATGCGATACTAGCTTTATGTGATGCGAGCTTTGCTATCGTATTTCATGCAATCAATTGCACCGGATAAAGATCGTCGGTGATAAAACTGCTCTGCAAAAGATCGCAGTAAAAAACCGTACGCAAGAAAAAGATGGGCTCAAGATCGCCCAGAATTCCATGGTTTTGTGTCGAAAGATAGCATCGCAACATTGGATGAGATTTACAGGAG
>NW_023596448.1:22874388-22902869 GCF_011947565.3 Pollicipes pollicipes | reverse complement strand
GTACACAGCGTGGTCCTAAGCCTAAAAATGTTGCTCGGGTCACCAAAGTTTTAGTCAGTATGTCTAACATTGTTTAGTAGAGAACACTGCAAGTTCCTCTCTTCAAAGAACCACTCTCACTCATGAATGGGCTGCGCATAACGCTGTCGTGCTTTATGAGCTTTTTCTCTTTTATGCATCGCTTTTACTTCTTTCCCATGTGAATCATGCCAGCGTTTACGTCTAGCGAATGGCCATAATAACCACATCCGCATGGATGGTACGAATTGAGCACAATGCATACAACAGAATACAGAACAAGGCCGTTCAACAACTTCGGCGCAACAGGCCATAATGAGCAATTCATTTGCATTGCACACCGCTGTTGATGTCTCCCTTGTCTGCCAGCAAACGCCAACTGAACGTACTGACCCGCGGCTCCCCACATTCTCATTCTGCCCAACGTGTCCAACTGCCATACAAACTGAACGTGACGCATTACGGCGCCCCAGCTCGACGGCAGCGCCACCATCGGCATCCTCGCAAACTGCTCGTGACCAGCATCCACAGGCTCCCCTCATCAAAACGCCGAGCATTCAGAGCATCGCTGCGGGGAGCAATGTCAATGAAATGCAATTTGGTGAGATGGCAGATCCGTGCAGGCAGAGCGACAGCAGTCGGTCATCGCATAAGCTACCTGGAAGTGATTAAGGTGACAATTTTCCTCAGGCGGCTAAGGTAACAGTGGATGCCGGTCATACCCAGCAAAATAAGCGGTGATACGGCACATTGCCTCGCTGCTCCTCAGATGGAAAAAAACAACACAAAAACCGAACTTTCAGTCGGCTCGTCTAACTGGTGAGGCTCACAAAGTTTGTTGGTAACGGGCAATAGCCGCGTCGTCACGACGGACTGTTGACTGCAGAGCTGAGCGCTGCCGTGGTATCGACCGCTGGACCAGGCAAGACCGGCCCAGCTAGTGGTCATTCGGCACGAGCTGACAAGCTGAGAGAGGGAGAGGATCGGAGGAGGCACTGAGACTGAGACTGAGACTGAGACTGTGATATGTGCGTGCGTGCGTGCGTGCGTGCGTGCGTGCGTGCGTGCGTGCGTGCGTGCGTGCGTGCGTGCGTGCGTGCGTGCGTGCGTGCGTGCGTGCGTGCGTGCGTGGTGCGTGCGTGCGTGCGTGCGTGCGTGCGTGCGTGCGTGCGTGCGTGCGTGCGTGCGTGCGTGCGTGCGTGCGTGCGAGAGAGAGAGAGAGAGAGAGAGAGAGAGAGAGAGAGAGAGAGAGAGAGAGAGAGAGAGAGAGAGAGAGAGAGATAGGAGAGAGAAGAGAGAGAGAGAGAGAGAGAAGAGATAGAGAGAGAGAGGAGAGAAGAGAGAGAGAGAGAGAGAGAGAGAGAGAGAGAGAGAGAGAGAGAGAGAGGGAGAGAGATTTATTGATGCGGGAACCGCATTACATCTTCCATGGACCTCTCAGATGTCAGAATAGGTCATTGGCCTGAAATGACCCTGGTCAACGTTTTGTTTTTTAGGAACATACTGCCTAGCGTAATCTTTGTCGCTTATTCAAATGCGAAACTCAGAGCAATCTTGCATGATTTTGGTCACCGTGACCTTCAAAAGGTCAAACAATGCCACTGACCTTAAATGGGCATGTGACCTCTTGCTTAGAAACGGTTATTTAGGTTCTGGGGGCACAATGGGGACCAACCTTGAATTTTACCTTGTTTGACTTTTTTTAGCTGAAGGTCATGATCTAGGAAGCTGAAACTTTGACCTAAGTGAGTTCACGTACAGGTCAACACACCCTGTACATTTGGTGTCTCTAGCTTTCTTAGTTCCCGAAATCTTAGGGGGGTCAGATTGACCCCCCAACCGAGCAAAGGGTATCCCGCCGCCCACCCGGGCGCGTGTTAAGCACCAAACCGGGACTAATGAAATGCATGACATTGTCCAAAGCCCCATAGCGTTTTCGTACATAACCCCACTATCGAACTTCGATGGAACAGACTGACGGCCCACACCCGATCCGCACAGAATCCGTCCTTGCGGGATGAGTGTTCGACACGACCGACAACTGCCGCTCACATCGCCGCGCTATTCCGCGCCCCGGCGCCGCGATGGCCGACGGCCAGCCACCGGGATATTTACACAAGTGCGCGGCTCTCGCGCTCGCACCTCCCCATTCCCAGCTAAATGTCCCACCAGCCGCGGCACTTGCGACCTCTATCCGCCCACCTGCCTTCGGAAGAGCCGTTGTCGCCCTTTATTCAGGAGATGGCGCTTAATTCTCATGACATTCGAGTTGCGGCGATGGCGCCCGCCGCCCTACGGAATATTTCATGGCGCAAAGCGATAGTCGCTGTCTGGCCGATGTGTCAAGTCAAGCATCGCGCCGCGGGGTCTCATGGGAGTCGCGGCTGGGTCTGGAGGCGCCTGAAACCGCATTCCCCATTGCCTGCCGCCCCACGCCTGTTCCCACACAAAGCATTGCATCGTTTCTGGACGGGCCTTTCGAGCAGGAACCAATTGCGGACCATTCTTTCCGTGGCGGTATTTTGCGCCGGGGTACCAACAAAGGAGCCGTCAGAATGGGCTGTCTGGCAAATCAACACGCCACCTGATAGCGGTGCTGAGCGTCAGCAGTCGGCGTGCGGCACTGCCATGACGTCAGTGGGAGTGGGAGGGGGGGGGGGGCAGATGGCGCGCCCTCCTCACATCACCGCCGTATCAGCGGCCATCAGCCCTCCAACTTCAGGTGTAACGGGGCCGCCACGAGAGCCAATGTGCCGAGTTCCCTCTCAGGAATAATGCGCGCAGTATCAGCGTCTCAAGTTTCGGCTCTCTCGGCAGCGTCCGCGCAGATACGGCACGCGCGGGGGCTCTGTCGCCGAGGACTGGTCTCCGCGCCAGCTATGCTGGCACAACTCGCCGGGGACCAGCGCGTCACGTGACAGCCGCGTTATCGCCAACGGCAGCCGTTTTGTCGCGACCGCCTCTGGCCACCAGCACCGCCACGGCGCCGCTCCTTGGGTCCCTGAGCGCTCTCTCCCAGGAGCAGGGGCGGGCCTGGTCCCGTTCAGCCACCCCCGCTGGCCGCGTGCGCTGCAGATCGGCGGGTCGTAGGCGACAACGATAATTTACAGACAACGGAGTCAAATCGAGCACGACATACCGCACAGACGTGTACTCCGGAGCCATATAAAAATGTGTTATATATACCACACCCACACACACACATATATATATATATATTATATATATATATATATATCTATATATAATACATCATGCATTTATTTGGCTTGACCAGTAAATATACGGTTTTAGGCCATGCAAAATCGGGTGGATAGTATGTATTTTACAACTTCAATTCTAAAGGAGCGGCTTTTGAGTGTCGCATGAAGTGATTACGCTAGACTCGTCACTACTCCTGTCGGCGCGGGTGGCGAATTAAACGTCAAACATTAGGGTCGACCAACGTGATGACTTTGACCTGTTTCACAGCACTACCAAGCGCACTACCTTGAAGTTATTTCAGATTTTACCACATTTCTGGGATTGAAGCTATGGTTCTTCACGTGAAAGCATTTGCGAGTATTGCGCCGATGCAGAGTTAAAATAGAGCAACAAAGCCAAACCATCCATCAACTCTGACCTTAATCGCCGTTATTCACACGCGCCTGAATGGACACAACATCGAAATACTGCATTGCATGTGATGGCTAGAACATGTGCAGAAGAAATCTGCCTATGCGCGGACTGTCCACAATCAGACCGCAGTCGTTTCAATTACGATGTCCACCGACGGTGTTGGTGCTGCGGAGCGTGCTCGCTGCTCCGGCCATTTTGCCAACGGTCACCGACATGATGTTTTCATCAAGAAGGCAAAGACGGCCCCAGTACACAGATGATAAGCAGGCGGCCAAATCCAGCCCCACTCGGCTCGAGGGGTGCGGCCAGTCAAATCGAATCGAACAATGACCAGGGCCTGCCCTGTTGCCGGCGCGGCGGCCCGAGCACAGAGCAACGGCTGCGCGGGCGCTGACGCGGTGGGATTGCGTGCCGCCCCGGCCGAGCCCGGCGGCGGCCGGCCGGTGGCCCACCTGCTCACGGACGGCCGCCGGCAACAACACCCGACCGGTCGACACAACACAAACACGCGCTGACAGGCGCAGATTCCGCCTGCGTATACAGCGGCCGCCCTCGGCTGCCGGAGACGGAGCGTGGCGCTGTCGGCTGCGGCCCCGCGCGCGAACCGCTCGCCCGGCGGCGTGATTGGCCACTCCCTCAGGCTCTCCGAACCACACGCAGCTTGGAACTCCCGGCCGAGCGGCCGGCCGCTCGACAGGCAGCGCTCCTTTGTCACACATCGGCGAGTATCTGTCCAGAGCACGTCCAGGAACGGCCGCGCTGAACTTCAGGGTCTGACGACGAACCGCTCTCCACGCCGGTTACGGCAGTTATTCGCGTGGCTGAGGCGGTTCTGTCAAGCCCGATCCCCAACCACTCAGCCCGCTGAAAAGCCGCATCCATTCAGTGGCCGGCTGGACAAGGGCCGCAAAGTGCCGCCGGAGGCTGCAAACCGTCGCACGTCGGTCGGGCGCGCGGCCGTGGGCTAGCACGGCGCGGCGCGGACAGGAGGCGATGCATACCTGTCCGGCTTCGCGCTGGCGGTGAAGAATTTATTGGCCAGGGGCCGCAGGACAGGTGCCAGGGTTGAGGGCATCGCGGCGTCCGTTCGTGCTTTTCAAACAGCGACTACGGGGTGGGGGAGGGCGGCGCGGCCGAGACATCGGCGCATCCAACGCCTGCCCCAACGCGTCAGGCCGCATCAGACTCGTATCAGGAGTTGCCGTACGCTCTTCCAGCTGCTAAGGATATCCCGTAGTTCACTCTGACCTCCTGAACCGCCGCGCAGACTCAGTGATGCCGCCCCACTCATGAGGCGTTCTGCCGTTCGCAAACCTTGCCCGCCGCAGCGCGGCCTTCCTCACTTCCATTGCTGTCAAACAGCGCCTTTCGCAGCTTTTGCATGCCCGACTGTCGTGCATGCGCCAGGTTCAAGTTGAGTATCGCCATCTGTGGGCATGCCCTGTTCTAGTTCGCTCGCAACAGTCGTCCTCCAATCTGAAATCCGAAATCCCTATTACGGACGATCCCATATATGCTTATATACCGATCTATCTATCCGCCAGTCACGCTCAAGTGTCGCCGTCGTGGAACGGCTTGCTTGAGACGCCGCCCCCCGGGTCAGACGATAACCGTGACAGGGCCGAATGCGTTCCACCTAACTCCAGGCCACATCCCAGATCGTAGGCCGGGACTCAATCACACTTCGATTGGTCCGCACCGGCACGCTCCACGGAAAACGACGCAGGCCACGGCTGTTCATCGTGTCCGCCGGGTTTTCCGGAGAGCCTCGGTCGTCGCCGCGGCTGTGGCCAGATGAGAAATCACGATCGAGAACACCTGCCGCCAGCTGGAGGCGGCCGCAGCGTCGAGCCGGACAAGGCCGTGACCGGCGTGACCGGCGTGACCGCGTCCACCCCGCGCTCCAAACCCACACAGACATCGCCGCCACATAACCGCAAGCCTCGAATCACGACAGCAGTTGTTGCAACAGCAGCTGTTGTCGTCTGCTGCCGAACCCGACCCGTGATGCCTCAACACCGGCGTGTCTCCGGGCTGATCGTTCGCCCTGCCTGCAGCGCCGTGCACCTTACCGGCGGATTGCAGCTGATGGGATCGGCGGGCGTCACGGGCCGGCGGCGATCACGCAAAACCGCGCCGCCGATCGTTCAGAAAATACGGGCGCGGGGACGCCACAATAGTCTGATTGGCGTGCGTGCACGGCCGTGGCTTTCGACCCGTGCGTGCCGCTGATTGGCTGCGTTCGACTCACGCCACGAGGGCGGCCGTCAATGGCCGAGTCCCGGACGACGGCAGTCCACGTGAGTCGACTGCAATTGCAGTGTCCGTCTCCCACCGTCCGCCCGCGGACCATCCGCGGCCGGCCGGGCTCCATGCAGAGCACCACCACCGGACATCTTACAGATAGGGCATCCGACGGTGAGACATCGCTCCGGACATCCGGCTTCGGCACGCCTCCGGACATCCGACTTCGGACACGCCTCCGGACATCCGACTTCGGACATCCGACATTCGGACTCCGCGGCCGCCTCTGGCCGGCCGCCGGGGGCCGTTCCGTCCCATCAATGGCGCGTTCGGCCCCTGGCCGCCGCCAGACGCTGCGGTGGCCGCCACCTGTCGGCGGCCGACGGCCGGCGGCGCCTGATGGACTCTCGGACGTGCCAGGGAGCGGAGCGAGGTCGGGCTACACGGTTCAACACGCCGCCGGCCCGGACATTGATGGGTCGGCTTGAGCCGAGACGCAGCCACTTCGCCGCGCGCGGAATCTGGGTCACCGAACAAACCGTGCCCGAGAGAGGGAAATGATGTGAAATGGTAATACGTGGTCGGCGCCGAAGTGCGTGCGCTGCCACTTTGGAGCGCATAGGATCGCGGCCGCCGCAAACTGCCGTCCGAGGAGATAAATTGATGCCAAAGGGGGCAATACACGTCAGCGTCGAAACGCGCACGTCGCCAAAAACCTTGATGACTCGAGACAGTTACAAACTAGCAATGCTCTTCAGTCTTCACTTTTGTGTTCTCAGCTATGATATATGATATCAGTTATGATATCGGGAACGGCTGCCTTTTTATCAGCCTCGCACATTTGCATTGGTGACGCTGCAATCGCGTCGAATGTCAGTACTGGCAAGTGTCTTGGGGCTGCGCAGCGTGCACACTCGGTGGTCACTCCGGCTCGGCTAAATGAGTTCTGTGAGTGCCCCCTGGTCCCTGAGGCTTTATGAACACCTCTCACTCACTCCTCATTAGCCATCTGAGTGTGGTCCTGAATACCACACTTCGCCGAAATTCGTCTATCGACAAGCAATCTGTCTTTACACAACACAAATGCACCGTTCCCGCGTCCGCCCCAGACCTCCCTAGTCGTTCACACCACTGGACTCGAACCGAAAAACCTGCCGGCGTCAGGGATTCGAGCCTGCCGCCTTGTCTGGCAGCACTCACCGAACTCAATGAAGCTGTAGGGCCGGGAGACGGTGTGCACTTGGCGGCTGTACTGGGCCTGGAACTCCTGCGCGATGTTCTCCAGGTATGAGAACGCCAGCCGCTTGGAGTAGTCCCGGCTGCAGAGCGTCAGGTAGCAGACAGCGCCGTCGATCAGGTAACTGAGGCGGAGACGACACGGTTCTCAAGCGGCCGACAGCATGCCGAGGCGGAGGGTCCGCCGTTCTCAGCCGTCGGTCGGTTAACGGGGGCAGAGAAGGGTCAGGGCTCTCAAATGTCGACCGGTCGGCTGGAGGTTTTTAGATTCTCACAAGCCGTCTAGTACCGGCACAAGTCCGCGCCTCAGTAGCGCACCCACCGCTGACCTGTCTGCGGGTCTCAAACCTCAATGACGTCGCTAGTTTACGGCGGGGAGCACTCAAAGGCACACCTGTCACAAATTTGAAGGCTCTCAAACGTCAGCGCACGGTTCTCAACGTCAGTGCAGGGTTCTCAAACGTCAGCAAAACGTTTTCATAGGTCAACACAGGGTTCCCAAACGTCAGCACAAGATTCTCAAACGTCAGCACAGGGTTCCCCCAACGTCAGCACAAGGTTCTCAACCGTCAGCACAGGGCTCTCAAACGTCACTCGGGTAAATGGAACAGACATCCATTCCCACACTAGTCAACACAGTCGCCCGCAGATGTTCCTTTGTTCTCAAAAGTCAATCAGCTGCAGCAGGGCCGCACTTCGCAGCCAACTCATCGCCAAGTGCACTGCACTTCCCATACAGCGCTCCATCACATAGCTCTCAGATGGCGGCCCGTTGCGAGCCCACCATAGGCGCATGACAATAGGCGACTGCGCGGTTGCACCAACAGTGCACGCATGCACGCATGCACAGTGCACAAGTGAAATATGGCGCGGACGCGTAACACGGCAACAGAGACACAGTAGTCGCCGTCGGTTTAGTTTCGCAAGCCTGCCATCGTTCAGCTGAGGAATGGAAGCTGACAAAACGTTGACCCAGGCGTGACATACTGCGGCCGATCGCAGCAACACGGCTGGTGACAATTCAGCGCAGAACGAAACACAGGTGATGAAGAGCTCGCCTCTGTATTTACTGCTCTGAAAGACAAACACCAAAGTGGAGCACTGCACGCAAAGGCCGCAGCCGTGGAGATGACTGCACGTATTTTTGCGTGGGGCGGAAAGCGCCCCTCGTTATTTTTTTTGGCTGTAGCTTCCGAAATCGTTGAGACCGGGTTATGAAAACATGAAGACTTTTCCTGTTTGTCTTTTACGGCATATCCTTAAACACAAAGAGCCTTATTTTACTATACGGCATGTCTCGCTGGGATATTCGGAGGGCCATTTTCTAGAAATTGTTATCTTGTACTTACCTGATGCAAACATCAATGCAAAGTTAATGGCGTATTACATCCGGTGAGTCTTTATGTTGCACTACGATGAGTTAAAGTGATGACTCAGAGTAAATGCAAACGTTACCAGTGATGTTCAAACTGTATCTACGTAAATGAAAGAACACAAAAACGGGACATCCTGGATAAACGTCCATAACGTTTTATCGCTAAAACCACATTGACACGCGGCTCACTTCGATACTTCTCAAATTATGATATATTCAGTACCGACTCTCGTTTCGATTTTTAAAAAACCGCTACCATGCGGGCCAGTGTACAGCAGGTAAGTACACGCGTAGGCAGTAGGCATGATCCAGTCACTTGCACTGAGGTCGGTGTTTTGCACTTGGAGTTATCAAGAGCTCAATGACACTCAGACTTGCGGTAACTTGCCTCCCACTTTAAGCCGATGATGCCCTTGCTGAAATGTTTGTTTTTTATCCGGAAATGGGCAAATTTAGCATCGTCAATACGCTTGCGACCAGATCTATCGATTCCACCGTTTCCACAGTCGAATATGAGATCCCAGGGTGGAGGGAATGGGGGAGGGGGGGGGGGGGGGGGCTCAAAGAGCCTCTCTCCGTAGGTGTAGGTCCCAAAGAGCCGTCGTCATCGGAGCTTTACGACGCAATCCGCCGCTGAGGCTATATGGCGTCGCCTGCATCTCACCTTGGCAGCAAGGGTGAGCACCGTGGGGAAACCAACCCCGCACCTCTGGTTTCCCCAGACTCATTATCAAAGAAACAACAGTCGCACGAAAGTAATTAACTTCATCCACAAACATCAACTTATTATGCAAATTTCACGGTAACAACGCAAGCACACCTTGTTAGGAGATAACAAAATAACATTCCCACTGACGTCACGCTTTTCATGGATTCAAAGCTGCGCAACGAACAGATCAGTCACGCTACCGGATACGTCTAGACGGCCAGAACCTGAGGTGGCGAGGCCGTAACCGATGATCCATATATCAAGGCGGCTGCGCCGTTTGCGTCAGCGACCAAAAGCCGTTTTGCATAAGCGAAGATGGCTGATTAAGGATAAATTCACGTCGGGAAAATTAGCCACTGACATCTTTCGGAATGGCCTCGCGGTTCCGTTTTAGGAATTAGCAGCAGGTAATACGAGTGGCTGGTTTACTTGATTTGCACGGAGATATGGCTGCTGACAGAGACCCCAGGACGCTTAATCTTACCGGTTTTGTGTAGTAAATGATGCACGTACCGTCTCGCAGCAAGCCGACCATGCCGTTTTTATGAAACTAAGCGGGGTGCACACTGCAACAGGATGGGACCCGCTTCTTCACCGCACAGCGCCCGAGTATCAATGAGAAGGACGGACGGAGTATAATAAGAGAGTCTGTGAGCACTCATTCTTATAAGCACGCGCCCGTTTCCATGATGTGTGTGTGCGTGTGCGTGTGCGTGTGCGTGTGCGTGTGCGTGTGCGTGTGCGTGTGCGAGTGCGTGTGCGTATGCGTGTGCGTATGCGTGCGCGTGTGCGTGTGCGTGTGTGTGGGTGGGTGTGTGCGATGACGGTTTCGGCTTTAGGGTGCGCTGTTGAACAAGCAGGTGTCCTTCTCTGTGGAGCGCCTAAGTACTCACTGGAACAGGTAGGGTCCCGTCTCTATGGAGCAGCGGGTGGGACTCTGCGGTGTCAGCTTCCGGAACAGCATCTTGGCCTGATTCTGGTAGTCCAGGATGTTGCGTCCAGTCTGAGGCAGGACATCAGGGGATGTTACTGACTCACACCAGTGCCAGAACAGGGGGAGAGGCCTACACCAGGGCATGCAAGCCCACTTCTGAACCACAAGCATTTTTATGTAAACAAGGAGTCACAGCTTTGCATTCAATCATCAGGCACACAATTTGACAAATGAGCAAAACTCCAAATGAACGCATTGGTAGAGATGATACAGGCCAGAGAGGTCATATGGCATCATCTGCATTTCACCATGTCAGGGAGGGCAGGCATTGCTGGGGGTCACATCCTGTAGCTACAGCTTTTTTAAGGTGTGCAGTCTTACCACTGTGCTAATAGTGCTTGTTCAGCTAATGGTACCCACTGCTGTCCTCCGAGACATTAAGGCATCACATTAAAAACAATGCATCCCAAATTTCTCTCAGCAGCCCTGTTACAGGTAAGGTGGTGTCAGGGGGTACTTTGTGACTTTGACAGAGTCTCTGACAAACTTTGTGGATCAAATTCAAACTTAACACAAGGTTTTGTTGTCATCCTGGAATTTCACAAGTGGGTGGTAATGGCCAGGACTAATGCAAAAGGCACTGCTTGGTACAAACTTTGATTACAGAAATATATCAATACAGAAGGTTCTGTCTGTCAGTCTGTCTGTCATTGGGGCTCTATGATGCACTCAGCTGCTGAGGCTATATGGCGTCACCTGCCTCTCACCCTGGCAGGAAGGGCGGGCACTGCAGGGAATCAAACCCTGTACCTCTCATTTCCCAGATGCGCAGTGTAACCATTATGCTGCGGGCACCCCCAGAAGGTTCTGTCTAATTTGATTTGTATATCCATTAGTCTCTTGGGAAATATAAATTATATTTTGCAATCTCATCTTTACATAAAGTCAGCAATTAACTCCTTTCATTCAAAACTCATAAGAGTTTTGGGTAGCTATTGACCAATCCCAAAATAGCATGCACTACAGCATTGCTTCCTTTCAAATACTTTGCTCAAATGAAGCAATGTACAAACTGAGAATAAGGGTGGATCACTTAGCATAGGATGACATAGCATTTATGCCAGGCCTAATGATGCATAATTTGTGTCATTCAGTTTCTGCCAAGCCTGGAAACATCATTTAATAATATGATAGCATCAAGCAAAACACATTACATATTGACTGATCCAATATTTCACTTCATATAGCACACATTATTGTCTTATCTTCAAGTTATTAAAACATTTCCACCACAGATGCTTTACAGTGACAAATAAGCTATGAAAAAAATTGTGTGACAGGCACAAATTTTGCATGCAAATTGATCTGATCAACCTACCTCCCAGAATATATATTCAACGTAAATTAAACACACATTGAACACAATTTTCATGTGAAAGGAATGTGAGCATTCAGCAGTTTTTTTCTGGTCTGGACCAAGCACACAAACCAGGGGTTTAGCAAACACATGTGTATAGTGTCCTGAGACAGTGGATGGGTTTTGGCAGAAACAGAGTGAAGGGAGCACAGAGATGATGTCCAAAAACCTGGCATGATGCTATCGATGAGGTACAAAACCAGCCCCTCCACCCAAAAGAAAACAAACATGGACAGCAGAAAGTGTTGATTAGAGGATGAAGTTCTGGTGTGAACACTTAATTCATCAGAGGATAAATTCTTACCTGTTCATCCTCCTGGATTGATGCTGCCAATGGTAAACCATCAGCAACCCTTGCAATCATGGTCATCAAAACCATATTTTCTGCAGTACTGATCTGTCTGCCTTCCAGAAACAAGACTCTGTCTCTGATATCAAATAATTTAGGATGACAGCCTGATCAAAATGTCTGAAAGTCTCTTTGCATGTCAGTGGGAGTATCAAGTTGGTTTGAACTACTTGACTTTTACTAGCACTTTGACAATTTAAGAATGCCGGGCTACAAGGGCATGCACGATAAAACGTAGAGTGGCGTGATTCCGCGAACTTGTCACCTGCCACCCCTGCCGATCTCATGTGCCAGACATATGCTTAAAGCAAGGCTTAAGTCGCACAAACAAACTCCGCACACTGAAGAAATTATGCGCAATATATGTACTAGATGCGCCAAACAGATTTGTTGTCAAATACGTAGCCCAGCTGATGTGGCCTTACGTGTTCAATAGCTCAAACTTGAAAAAGCTAGATATAAATTCATTAATATAGCTAATTCTGTAAAGTATTGGGAATAAGTACCTTTTAAAACCATTATATTCACAGAAATGCAACACAATTGATGTCAAAAATGCATGAAATACTGATAATATTTAGTTTTTTTATTACGTAGTTTGCTGTGAGCCTATGCATAGAGAAGGACTTTACTCTTGACCGAAACATCTCTTATACGAATACGAATGACAGGCGGAGTTGAGTATCGCGCCTCAACTGCATGAGAGGATAAATCTGTATGGATTACGTGCCAGCAACTACATCCCCAACTTGAGTAAGCAAATTTATGTAAGATAGCTATTCGATGATAACCACTACTTTGCTGCCACATTAATAAGGATGCGCGAGACCGCTCGCAGCAGAAAATGTTAAGAATACTTGGCGTGACGGAACGAGCATCTTTCAATCGAAACAGTTAAAATTAGACTAATTTCAATGCCAGTTAGTGTGGCCTCTGCCAAATCTACCACACCACCCTCTTCGCCTAGGTGCAGACGTGGACGTAATCGCTCCTCGAATGTTGGAGCTCAGGTTCATGCCTGTGTTGGCGTTAATTGGCATGGCCCAAGCCCAACAATAACCCAGTCCGACTAAAAGTTATTGTGTTCCCGAGCCCATCAACCATAGTGGTGGTTACGTCGGTACGTGTAAGCACTGCGACAGACGTCAAACCGCCAAGACAAGACAAGACGAGTGCTATCTTAACACATAAGTGGCAGGAGTGTCTTGTTTAGATAGCTCTCGTAGCTGCACAGGCGTACCCGGAATCTCGCTTGTAAGACCGGCGCTTGGTGCCCCGTACTTCAGCCTCGGGAGACCTTTTCCTGAACTTGAAGGCTCGAGGCTCTGTTTTGATACATTGGGAGACCACTTCTTTGACATTTTGGGCACAAAGCTTTTGTGGCTTAAACGGTCAAAGGTGTATTTGGAATTTTGATCCCGCAGGGCCTCTCGCTCCCTTCAGGGAAGGGAGGGAGCATGACCCAAAATGTGCTCAAACTACCCGGCCTTATAGATGGCATGCCGACAATCCCAAGAGTCCTGAACAAAGGATCATTTGGCCACAATAAACTCGAATCCCAACTATTGTTTTGCGATTCCACAGGCTGCCGTGATATTCAAACTGGCCCAGTGTCTCTATAGACTTGCTTTGTGTCTCTTCAGACTGGGCTGGTGTCTCTTAGACTGGCCTGGTGTCTGTTCAGACTGGTCTGGTGTCTCTTTAGACTTGCTTCGTGTCTCTTCAACTGGTTTCATGTCCCTTGTGGGACCGAAGCCCTCCTCTTCATATCATACAAAGGAAACACACGTCAGAACCGGTCTGTATCAGGACGCGTCTCGGGCTAACGGCCCCTCAGTCACCCCGAGGCGCCTGCCCCTCGCCCAGATGACCGTAGATTATTTTGGGATCCAGCTGCACCAAGGGCTGCCTCTCTGCCTGCCACGGACACTGTGCGAGACTGAAGACTTGGGATACCACTTCCGGCCTTTGTGGACATCCCTCTTTCTTCATCATCGACAATGGTGGCAGCAGCTGTTGAGGGGACCTGTGCCCCCCAAGACGGACTCAAGCCTCTCCAGCTGCAGTGATGTCGCGGTCTGGATCGTTCGTTCACCGTGACGGTGCGTCGCCCCTATGCCAGGCCATCGCCGGGGTACTAACTTTTCTGGACTTCTTCTCATCCAGCAGCATCGTCCCAGTGCTCAGCCCCGCGCAACATCGCATGCCCTGACGCCCACCCATCGGCTGCACTGGGCTGCAACGAAGCCTGCCGACATCACACGGCCGACCAGCCCGCACCGTGCGTGGTCTGCTCAAACCATTGAGTACCTCTTGCCATCAGCGTCGAGGAAATAAATACGAATTTCCAGCATTTTGCTTTGACCAACGCCATGGAAACGAAAAATCAAGGAGCAGAGGGATTGTTTTTAAATTCTTGTGATTTGCACCTCCCCATCCTGCACAAAAATACAAAATAATAAAAAAAGTGTCAAACGGTGGAAAGCGTATTCTAAAGTGTTGTGGTCGCCAGATATGGTACAGTGTCTTGTGTGCTGTGTATGGCGTACTTGTTCTGTGTTGGCTGTGCTGTTCCCTCTAAATTTGTGAGAGTTCCGAAGTGCATTTTTCTGATCATTATTGATATTTTGCACCTCGCGATATGTCATATCGACATTTCATGTGGAGGCGTTCGCATCATGTATGGACACTCAGCTACGTGCAGCATCGTGGTTAATTCGCTAAAATTTATACGCATATGTAATTCAGGCCAGTGCAGCCGAAGCTGCCAGAGATGGCGAGGATGGCCCTGCCAAAGAGCAGTAATCATCCAGACGTAAACTTCATAACTATGACGACCATAAGCCCCCGTGGCAAGTAGCAGATACAATTACCACGAATCAGCTTACTATTCTGTCCATGCTATCCTTACAGTGGCCGCACCTCTAGATTTTCTCTGCGCGCATGTCCAGGCATTTGCTCTCTTTGCTGGGATCGCTTCGATTCCCTACGCTTCCCTGGAGAAGGGAAAATGCGTGGGACCGAAGCCCTCCTCCTCCTATCATACAAAGGAATGACACGTCAGAGCCGGTTTGTATTAGGGTGCGTCTCGGGCTACGACCCCACAGCCACCCCGAGGTACTCACCCCTCGCCCAGCTGACGGTCGATTCTTTTGGAGCTAGTCACACCAACGGCTGCCTTCACCTGCCACGAGTGCTGTGCGAGACTGGAGACTTGGAATGCATCTCTCGGCCCGGTCGGATGTCTCTCTTTCGTTCCTCGTCGACACTGTTTAGACTGACATGGTGTTTCTTTAGACTGGCCTGGTGTCCATGGGCGCGGAACCTTTGTTCAAGCTGGGAGGGGGGGGGGGGGGCAAACACGAAATGGCCAAAACGGGCGCTAAAGATTAAAAAGTGGCTCCATACAAGCCGGAATGGGCCCTTTACGGCCAGTAATGGACCCTCACTATAAAATAAGGTCAGAATGGGCCCTCGTTTTATAATGGGTCAGCATGGGCCCTCATGCCAGAATGGGCTCTTTACATGTCTGAAATAGACCCTCTCCAGCAGGCCAGCATGGGCACTCCATGGTCGATATAATGCCCGCTAGGCATAAAAATGAGGCCTTTGCAGGCCAAAATTGGCGCTCCGCAGAAGTGACCCTTCTACAAGGCAGAATGGGTTTTCTGCAGGCCAGAATGATGGGAACTACAATCAATAATTGGCCCTCCACCAGGGAAAATAGGCCCCTTTACAGGTCAGAATGGGCCACGTTTAGGTCTGAGTGGGCCTTCAAAGTCAATAATGGACCCTTTACAGCTCATAACGGATCCTCTACACGTCATAAAGGGCAGAGCAGAATGCGTTCTCTAAAGGCCAGGGTGAGCTTTCTTCAGGCGGAATGGGTCCTCCAGTCAATAATGGGCTGTTTACAGATCAGAATGGGTATTCCACAGTCAATAAAGTCTCCTCTTTGAGCCAGAATGGACGCTACAGTCAATAATGGACCTTATTCGGGTCAGAATGGGCCCCCTGGCCATCCGCAGCCAATGATGGGCCCTATACTGGTTCTAATGGGCTCTCTACTGGCCAGAATGAGCCTCCCACAGCCACATATGTACTCTACAGGAGAGAATACAGAAGAATACAAAAGAATGCAATCTCCTCTACAGAAGAGGAGAGTGCACTCTACAGCAGAGTGCACTCTACAGTGCACTCTGCAGTCAATAATGGCCCTTTATACGGCTGATTGGGCGACTGTACATGCCAGGATGGACCCTCCACGATCGGTAATAGGCCTTCCACACGTCCGAATTGGCACTCTGCGAGCCAGAATGAGCCTTCCACGGCCTAAAATTGGCCCTCCTCAGTCTGTAACGGGCCCTCTACAAGCCAGGATGGGTCCTCAACAGGCCAGAATTATGGGAACTGCAGTCAATAATGAGCCCTCTACGAGCTCGCTTGGGCCCCTCCACAGGCTAGAATGAGCCATGTACAGGCCTGAATGTGAACGGGGACCCCCCACAGACCATAAAAGATCCACCACAGCTAATAACGGGTCTTCTGCACGTCATAATGGGGCCCCTTGCAGGTGAGAATGGGCCCTCTAAAGGCCGGAATGGGTCCTGTTCAGGCAAGAATGCGGCCGCCAGTCAGTAATGCGTCGTCTACAGGTCAGAATGAGCGTCTTCAGGCCGGGATGGGCCCTCCGCAGTCAATAATTTTTCAGGTCAGAATGGACTCTCTACAGGATCAGAAGTGGTCTCTTGTGGTCAGACTGGATCCTAAATAGTTCAGAATGGGCTTGTAAGGGTTTACCTAATCCCTTCACAGTTCAGAATCGTCTTTGACATACCAGAATGGGCGCTCCACAGGCCCTTCAAGGTGGGAGACGTCGCCCAGCTTTTAAGCCGGGAGGGCAAGCTGTCACACTACCCCTTCCCCCTTCCCCTGGCTCCCGTATCCTTTCTGTTGTCTCGCTGACGATGTGCTGGAGCCACGGCGGCGCTGACCTCTGCTTTGACTGTCCTTGACTGTGTCGGGACTGAAGGCTGCGATCAGCTGACCCATGTCGGCACTCGTCTAGATCGGGGACACCGGTTCAGCAACGGCAGCGTTCCGCTGGAACCGGCACTGGCGCTGGCGCTCAGCAGGCTGATTGTCCACCACCATTTCGTGGTAACGACTCAGCACCGTTATTGTCATTCCAGGGGCGCTTCAGTTACCCCGGCATGCACCCGGTTAGTCAGTACAGACTGCGGGCAACTATAAATGACCTACAGTTGATGGACCCATTGGTATTTTTACGGAGCATAACTAGGACCGTTACACTCGCGGCCATAATGCGAGAACTATGTGAGTCACTCGCTGACATTTGGGTAAAAGTCCTAAGTCAGGAGTATGCAATAGAAAAGGAAGGGATTAAAGTAAGCCTCACATAGCGCACGTTACTGTCACCAACTTCGTCAATTCAGGTAATGCGCCAACGTTTAATTGAATGCTATGTAAGCATTGCTGGTATGGCCACTGCTCAGCCAAATCACTGACTTTGTCATCCCCATAACATCCTCACACGACTGCATAAATTTGGCTGCACTTCCGCCACATGCGCCTGTTTCGTCCGATGTTGTCTTTTATCGAAGCAGATTCCTGATTCAGCATCCTGTGACCTCGATCACGGCAGACTAACCCTGAAAGCCATAACGGCGACTAGCGCACCGCCCCGTTGACGGCATTCCCTCCCCCTCCCCCGAAAGCACTTCCAAATCCAAAATACTTCGGTCTAATCTTGAATACGTAAATTGTGTCCACCTAATGGAGCGCGCAGGAGCCAGGAACGCACCATGTCTAGTGGGCCACAGACGGCCAACATCCGAGCGATAGCTACATCATGTGAGTGCTGCATCGATGAATCTGTTCGTCTGCCGAACTCTCTTAAGTGCTTGCTGTTGTGTACCCTCTTGAGAACTTTACCTGCTGGACGCTGTTGAATTAAGCAGACCGAAAGTGCTCACGCAATATTCAATAGGAGGGGCGCCGGGAACACCTGCCACCCCTATCCAGATTATTTATGAATTAATATACGAATGAATGTGCGTCGGCAATCACAAAAGTGCGGTAAATACATAAAGAAAAGTAAATTGAAGACATACGTTGGTTTTAGGCACCGGCTTTTAGACATTTAGGCATAGGCCTTGTAGGAAATTCTGTGATTGCGAGACGCTTAAGTCCATTTTTTTACATTAAAACTTTGGACCAGTGTCCTCCCCAAACTCACGAAATCCTTAATTGGATCCTGATTTCGCTCTGCTAAAAACCCCCTTGGCTAAATTTTGTAGTTTTAGCAGCAAGACATGCAGTTCTTCAAAATTCGGACCGTTTTAATTCGAAGACATTTCACACGTAGACTGGTGGATCAGAACTACGTGTCATCAGGCAACGCTGTGATCTTATTTCATATATACCTGACTGACAGCTTAGGGAATCTAAGCACGCCGCCAAAACTGGCCTTGAGCCGCTACCTCAGTGTAAACAAGTTTTTCTGTAAGACTTAAGGTTTTAAAGGAGTCAGCGCTGGATAATGTGGTGCAAGTTTCTAGATCACTTTTTCCCTCTAGCTGTAATGCAAGGTAGGCACTTATATTTTGCATGCTGAATCTCATGTGGCGGTCAGTTGGCAAACAAATTTGGCACGAAGTATTTTGATACACTCCATATGGGTTTTCTTTTTTCGTACTACCCAATGCGGAAACTAATAGTGGATAAGTGCGTGGAACTCAAAGGAATGAATTTTTTTTTCTACCGATGTTTCGTTCTTCGTTTCATCTTTAGGAACGGATGCACCCACCAGCAAGCAGCATTTAACTTACACTGCTTCATGTCGTGCATGGCTTGACCAGTGTAATTCCCAGGCTGCGCGTGCTCGGCAATTAGGAAGAACTTTGACACGATGTCTTTGCTTAGAAATTGAGTGGAGTCCCGCTCCAGCAGATGCCTCATCGCTTTCTCCGCCGAGCTCCGTTTCACTGCCGTTGGTTACGCTGTATTTTGCCGAATTTGCAGCTCGTGGAGCTTAAGTAGGTTAGATCTAATCATTCAGGAACTAACGAGGTAAATGGTAGCTTGCAGGATAAAGTTCTCAATGATAGATGGATGGAGACAGGACAGCGCAGAAAGCGGGGTGTGTAGCGAAATGAGACAGACGAAAGTGAAGTGGATCCCAGACCTGCGGTTCATTTCAACCGGAGCAGGCACCATTGTCGCAACCTGAACGGTTGGAAATGACAACTGCCAGGTGCGATCCTGTGGTAAAGTCACCAACACGGCTGCATCTTAGTGAAACAATCATCGATTTATTTATCATCAACGTCATACGTCCGTTTCAGGTGAATGACCGCATCCATCAGGGCCGTTCTTGGGCTCGCGTCATGAAAAAGGGGCAGTGTCCTAGAATTGCCGACTTTGGGTGCAAAGCAACACCCTATGAGGAGGATTTTTCACTCCTTTTCCCCATGGTTTATGTGAATTTTTCCCTCCTGCCTGACATTAACTAATCGCACATGCCAAACCCCTATTTCACTTTCTGAGGCTCTACAAGGCTCCACAGAACCTGGACACCTATGGCTATGTCCTATCTCACCTACATCTGAATCATGTGTATGTATGCACAGAACAAGAGCGTCAGGTACCTCCTATTTTATTTTGGGGGTGAGTGGGATGACTCTGTCTGCCAGCAGACCATGCAAAAGGCACTGACTGTTGTTGTGGCGGAACAGGAAGAAGCCAGTAAGTTTCTTGTGGACCAAGTAATTGGTTTTCTTACCTGGCTGCAACACATGATTGGTAGCCAGAGTTAGTCATTTTCTGTTTTAATCCATCGAGTTTTGTCATACGGCAAATTATAATGCCACAAGGCACGCAATGGGCTTATTTTGTTCCATATTCTTGATTATTTGCCCTAAATCTCTTGAAGTGGTCACTCATGGCTGCTTTAACCAGATGTTTTCTATAGTTGTCATGAATTACAAGAAGAAATGAGAAATGGGCATATGACCTTAGGACCACATCTAACTTTTTGCATATGAAACAGCGTCACCACAAGAGATGGTACAGTTTGGAAATACCGGGCCACAGGATGAGGTGAGGATGTAACAATTGATTTTGTGTCAGCAGAGTCACATCGCCGCGAAAGACTAGCGGCAGAGACTGCCAGTTGCAATGTTTAAAATGAGCTGCATAACACATCTGTAAAGACCCATTCAAAGTGGCGAAGATGACGTCATGCATGGTGGCGACAGGCATTGAGCCGTGCCATCGCGCGCCACACAGACCCACCATTCGCTGGCTGTGCTTAGGAACAGTGATGCACACCCAGTGCATTGTGAGCCACTAGTGAACGCCGGCCGCAATGGCGGTGTAAGCAGACGAATGAAACTGGGCGTGGTCCGTTCGCTTCAAGAGGCCGTTTACGGCGTTGCGGCGTCCACATTGCTCAGGCATGCGTTTAAGGTGGCTGTTGGTGGGACGAGTGGGCCAGGGTCCTTTCAAAGACCAGTTTGTGAGGCTTTACAGTGCGCTTTGACCGGACTGCCTTTTGTGGTTCGGTTTGGACCGGTGCGGGGACTAGCCAATGTCTCCAAGTACGAACGAAGCTCAAAAGAGGATGAACAGAGATCAGCAGTGCATTTTCACTGTAGCAGGCAGCTCAATTAGGATCAGAAAATGATGCCCAATGAGGGCCGATCTGCTGGAAATGGATACAACTAGGAACTATGGTTGGCTTCGACTGAACAGTAAGGGTTAAGTCTTAGACATCACTGATAACCGACTTGGTCGGTTCGTCAATGATTTCTGAGACACATGCTTTGTTGTGGGCTGCTACGCAACGCTGAAGCTTAAACTATCAACAATGTTTATCATGGCTGTTGGTAATGGTGAAGATCATGATGGTGATGATCATCTTCACTTTGAGTAAGACGTTCTTTAATGGTTGACATAATGTGCACAAAGGTACAAAGCTTGCCACTAGCCAGGCTCCAAATACCGAAAAATTGGTGGGAATCAGATCGGTTACGTGTTACCGTCCTATGCATGGTGCTTTAACAAATGAAGACTTCAACGTCTGTCGGTGTGCTAATTTCGTTTCGAAACCCCGGTATGCACCTTAACTATAATATTCTTAATTATGTTTTCCCACTATCTGTTAATAAACATGCACGTGCACACATTTGGGCGCAAACAGGCTCGTTTTATCCTTTCGCCCTATCCGATGGGTGATGTGAATCAAGGAAAAAACAAACAAAATTGTTCGGCGTGGTGACCTCATCTTGACCTACAGCAGCCTTAGCCCTATTTGCCCCTCGTCTCTTGACCCTTATTGATATACTGATATGATCTGTAGCCACTCGGCTTCAGGTTCGTTTGCTCGTTTAAAAATGGTTACAAAGCTACGCATCTTCGGTCAGAGATGTTAGAGGATTTTTTTAGATATATTGAATCTAAGCATTTCGATTGGATCGTTCAGAAACCAGGCTATGCAATGGTTGTTGCAGGAGTCTCAACCTCACCATCCGATCGTAAAATTCCAGATTCGCGGCAGAATTTCGTGCTTCAAGTTTAACGCGCTGCATTGCTCGGCACGGTCCGTCCCTCCCTTTGATGTCACCTGTCCTCTTGGGCGGCTGCTACCACCGCTCGCACGCCTCGTTCCAAGCTGGGGGAACAACGAGCGCTTAAAGCGACTGCATCCCACTCCGCCACGGATGGATGGATCGAAAGGCAAGCACCGTAAAACACTGAGCTGCCGTGGAGGACAAAGTCTTCAAGATATATTGCTTGTTTTTTTGTGAATCTCGCCGACCGGCGACGGCGTCGGTCTTCCAGAAATATCGGCTCCAGAGTAAGACTAGCCTGAGCTCTAGACAGATGCCCGCATGCTGTATCCGATCCGATGATTGGATCCTGAGCCTGCTGTTTGCTCACCAGACAGCAACGCGCTTCGTGAAACAGCCCAGGCATCAATTCCGGGTTCATTGGTCGTTTCGGTGTACTTTGCAGGGTCTCGTCTATCAATACAGCCCGTGGGCACCCATTAGGGCGTCAACGTTCACGATTTGCTGCCGGTTAAGCATCTCGGAGAAGAACGCTGAGATGCCTCCTGCCCGCCCATCACCTATCTCGTCCAACGGCTGCCCATCGGTCAGACTAATGCTTCTAAGCCACAAGAGCTTCCCAGCTTCTAAGCCACAAACGCTTCCCAGCGTCTAAGCCACAAACGCTTCCCAGCTTGTGTCATGAGACCCTGCATGGTTGGATTATCTCTTCGACACGAACGCTTCCTTGGTTCGATAGCCTCCTGCTTCGGTGCACAGCTAGAGATCCTGGGCGCTTTGGTGTCCCGGCGATGGGTCGGACGTTGGCCAGAACAGTATCCGACCCCAGAGACCATTGTTTTGTGATCCACGCATGTAGATGTTTCCAGGCCTTTTAGGTTCAAAAACAACAGCACGAAGCGTAACACATTTAGCCTATTGAGGCGAGGCCGAAGGCCAACCCGGCTTTATGTTTAATGAAAGCTTTAACTGAAGTGATGCAGCACGCTGTCGGGAAGCCAACTTCCTTCGCGAACGACTCATTGCAGCCTGGACCAATTTCCAGGAGCTGTCATCACAGCACCTGCACACAAACTGTTTGATTCATTGCCCTGCAACCGAGCCCTGCAACGCCATTGCCCCGCAACACTGCAATCTGAAGAGTTTATAACCTGCCTCATGCCACGGACAGATGCGTCTCAAGTTAACAAACTGCTCAATAAATGCACAACAAAGGTGCAATTTTTGACGGGGGATGGGGGGGGGGGGGGGGGGGCGCTCGCATCGGGAAACGGTGACTGAAGGTGAGCAGTCGGCTACCTGGCTTCGGACGCGAGCCCTTGCTGCGTCCATCTTTGATGGGGTGGAGTTCAATTTTATCGGGACTGGCGCTCGCCCCCGATAACCAGCGCACACAAAGACGTTTAACTAGCTGCAGGATGCAGGAAAATGTACCTGTATGCATTCAAAAGGTTAGGTTTAGTTGTCTTCTTATTGTCGCTTGATAACTATCATATCTGTTATCACCTCGCTTATCTCATGTCACACATAGATGAACATGTGACCAACGTGTTCACCTCACCTTGTGTGGTGGGTGGAGTAATCAGGGCGTGTGTCCCACTCTTATTAAGCTTTAGCTGCACTATGTATGTACGATTGAATGACACTAATTGAAAATCAAAATACGCACGCAGGGATGTAGTTTCCCATTCATTTTGGGGCTCCGCCCCCCCCCCCCCCCCCACACACCCTCTTCTCCCAACTTGGGCTCCAGTCCCCCTA
This sequence comes from Pollicipes pollicipes, assembly GCF_011947565.3. Lineage (NCBI taxonomy): Eukaryota > Metazoa > Arthropoda > Thecostraca > Pollicipedomorpha > Pollicipedidae > Pollicipes > Pollicipes pollicipes. The sequence goes on along the minus strand of NW_023596448.1, from coordinate 22,879,615 downwards.
ACTTTTAGAGGAAAGTGGGCCACATCTGGGGAGACGCCTGTTTATTGGCATATTTTGCGAAGGGTTGGACTATTTTTCACTTTTCAGCCTTCCCCCCTCCCCCAACTTATCCTGTGAGGCTTCATCCTCGCATACACGTGAGAATGCATTAGTTGAAACCATGCAATGTTACGCATTGCACAGTTTCAACGATGTACGAGATTGCGCTCCTGTAGCGCGCTAGCAGTTTTCTCCGAGGAAATTTTTTAAGATCTACTCCCTCACACCCCTCATTGCGAAACTCTGCCTACCCTTCCGGCTGTTGGCTTCTGAGACCATATGACGTTTTCTGCTTCTCATTCTGGCAGGAAGGGTGGTCACCACAGTATCGAACCTCGCATCTCTCAGTTTCACACGATATTATTGGTCGTTTCGGGTCACAGAAGCACGTTGTGAAATGAGGCAACCTGATCTATGCATAAGTGAAGCGCATTGCATGCAGCAGCAGAAACGCAAACTTTGTACTTGATCGTGCATACTTTCGGGGATCAAAGTATTTTGTCCACGGTACGCCTCGTCAATCGTCTACGTGCGCCACGACTGCCTCGTCGGCAAACAGCGGCCCGATTGCTCGGTTAGCTAGGAGTGATTGATAGGCGCTGCCTCCGCCTGTTTGGTTGAAAGTCAAATACTACTTAACTTTACACGTGTAGATGCGGCTTGAGTTTTGTTAGGTAGTGTTGGAGGGCGAAGATGCAATGAATTTAGCCGATTAAGCCGATATTAATTAGCTCAGCTGTTCGCATCCATGAGGTTGGTGGAGGATTCTCCAACACATGTGCACATGTGCCATTTGTTTGGGTTACTTTCGTGTAAAGGAGTGTTGAGATTGTGTCATCCCAAAACACTTGTCTGCGGTGTTTTGCATTGTCTACATGGTGCACAATGATGTGCACTGTATGTATGTCATGTGCTCAAATGACAGGGCTTGTTTAATAACTTCCCCATGTTATGGTTCATGATGAAATCATCAAGTTGGGTTCATTGCATTTTGGAGTGTTATTAAGAACCTCTTAATGTGTCTTCATCTTTCATAGTCCATAAGCCACTACACATTTGATTGGGGTGGACACATTTTGTGTGAAGTAGCCTATGTAGGTCAGCTTATATTATTTTTATGGCAGTTTTACACATGTCAGGTATATTGCATTGCTGCCAAGTTAGACTAGCATGTTGTTTGTAAGTAAGCATATCATTTTTTCAATTTAGGACTCAAATGATGTGGAAAAGTAAAATATTTTTCAACTTCAGAATTTGATACAAAAGACTTTGTAAGCAACATCTGTTTGCAGCTGACTAGTTCCAATGTGTTATCAGGAATCATAGTTGGGATATCCTTGCTGAAATTGACAGCTAATGCCAAATAATATCAAAAGATTAAAAGATAATTTGGAGATATAAAAGAACATATGCATCTTCGTGAAATATTTCTGCAAAAGCATGTGGGTCATATGTCTCTGTGACATGTTCCTGCTAGTTTTTGGACATGCCTGAATTGCAAACAGTAGTTGGTGTCATTCCAGTTAATGCATTTTCTAAATTTCTACTATGGTATTAAGTGTAATACCAAGTCAGTTTGAATTATCATCATTGATCAAAAACAGGAGTTACAAGTTCTTTGATATGGAAGTTACAAAGCTGGAGTACCAAATCTGTCACAGCACATGTTTATTGTTTTGGCACATCTTGTTATTTCCTGGGTTTTTGGGCATGCCAACTGCATTTGCTGTTTGATTTCCATATTGCAGCACAGCTCTGTTACATGCAGGTTTTGACCTTGCTTTGTCATTGGCATGAGGTTTCATTCCCATGTGACTTCATGGTGTTAGAAATTCTGGGCTCATGAAATTTGGGTTGCTTGTGACATTGAAAACAAAGGATGGGCGGCCTAGAAATATAGTTACAGCATGTCACTGTAAGGTTAATTTCTGGCAGGAAGTGACTTAGATAATTTTGATATGAGCAATAATTTGAACTGAGATGAAAGACAGCAATATTTACTTGCCCAGAGGTTTGGAGGAACTTATGGTATAGTGATACCAGAGGTACAAATATAAGTACCAGGTTTGTAGGCCATCTGTTGTGATATTGCTTGATGTGTGATGATTTCCCCATAACAGTTGTCTGTATATTATATATTAGTTGTCATGTATATTTCATAATGTAATAATGTGCATTTCTTATGGGTCTTGTGTTTGTGCAAGCATGATGGTTCGGTTTATAGATCTCTGTACATTGTATTACACATATAGTTGCCAGACTAAGTTATTATGAGCCAGGTCATGTCAAATGGTGTTTATAAGAAAATGAATGCATGTCCATATGGCTGTCATGCTTCTCCATATATAAATAACTTGGGATGTACTTTTTGTGTATACACTATTGTGTTGCTAAGCAATCAGGATTTGTCTGATCTCTGATTTTATGAATGATGGAGGAAACAGATTGAATATGCTGCTGATACATGACACATTAGTAAGGATCCAACTGCCAAACTTGTCAGTACTACATTTTGATCCTTGGAATAGTTAAACATCCTCTAGCTTAGGACTGAGTGATGCAACTAATAAAAGTCATTTCTCCTCATGATGTCAACTAATACTATAGCTGTCATCATATCACTAAATTGATAACTGAGCCTCAAAATTGGCTAGCAGGCTTCAAGTTGCAAGTGATCACAATTTTTCCAAGCATTTTGGGTCTCTGTTGTGCAACATTCAGAGGGTTTGGGTACTTAGTAAATATGTCTGGTTGTGCAATCTATGCTACTAACTGAATCTTTTGACAGAATTTATAGTTTGGTTCCAGAGCTAAGCTGGGTGGTATCAGACCTCACCTGCCCCCTCCCCACCCCCAGTTATGATACCTCAGTTATGGTCAGTGTAAAGAAGATGAATGCATTTCAGCATGCATTCTGCTTATATAGATCCAAAGAGCTGAGAATTGCAAAAAAGTAGCTTGGGAGGAGGAACTAAACCTGGAATGCTTGGTGACAAATTTGCTGACAAAACATCTGTCACCTCAGGGGGAAACACATTTATTTGCTCATGTTATGCTTCAAACATTTACATTGATCCTATTTCTTTGCCCCATGAACACTCTTTGGTAGCCTCAGGGTCAAGTTTCTTGTTTATTGAACAGGCACATAAACACTGGACCCACCACCAGAGCTTGAACGGATTCATAGTGGGATAACCAGATGGTACCTGGAAATACTTGTGGCTTGTGTATGGTGTAGTGCCAACCAGTGTAACATTATCTCGTTTGTGTGGACATGGCTGCCTTCAGTGAGTCTGGAACCCATGGTGGCTGCTGCTCGCTGATGCACATTCAGCGTTGTATTCATGTTACCCCTGGGACAGCTGCTGTTTGAAATGTTGCGGTTTTCTTGGATAGCCGGACTGATACGCACGAGGCAGATAAGTTGCAGATCAACACCCTTAAGTTCTCATTGCCTATAAATGAAGTTCCAATTTTGATTCCGTAGTTTTCCTGAGAATCAGATGTCTCCATTACCGAGTACATTAAGGCTGAACCGCTGAAAGGAAAGAACAAACACAGCTAGACGTTCTGAAGTTCTGGCGCCTGAGGCGGCCTCATAGAGTCGCGAGTGATGCAACATTGCTGGTACACCGAGATCAGTCGCCTCACATCAGCACAACTCCCGGTGCCAAGCAACTTCGCGCAGGTCGATCCACACACATCTCCGAAACTGCGCCAACATAGTTATTGGGTACTGAAAGGCCGGATCTGGCGGCGGTGCCGGCGAGGCGGCCGCGGCTCCGGGCGTCGCCCGCGGCGGAGCCCGGCGTCAGCCGCTCGCCGGGGTCGCTGGGGTCGGTCCGGTGGCCGGCAGCCCGGGTCAGGCGGCCCCGGCGGCGCGGTGAGCGGCGGCAGCGGAGCGGACGCTGGTTCAGCACCGCCCGCCTGGCGCGCCGGCGGAAGACGGACGGGCGCTGGCTGCAGAAAGTGGGAGGAATGGCGGCCGACGGGCCGGCCAGCAGTGTAGCTCCGCTGTTCGCGGTCAGTCCGCTAATGTGGGCCGGGATTGCGGGGAGATGATCGGAAAATCATCTTTCAGTTAAACTGCGTTGTTGTCTTGACCGGTGACGGGGCTGTCCGCACAGCCCACATCTTCGCTGAAAGGAAACCCCGGTTGGTTCTACGCCCATTTTCGTTTTCCTCCTCCCACTTCTCGCCGTTAAATGGGCTGGAATCTGTCTAAGCTGTGATTATTTTCTTGAGCGATGGCCCACCGACGATTGTGTGATGTGGTAAAATCTGCTCCAATTCCACGCATTCAGTGCATACCTGTAACCGAATTGAATTTACATTAACGTTTTCGTCATGGGACGGTGTTGTCATCTCGTATTTTTGGGTTCTCGCCAGAACCCCAGACGAGTCACGCAGCGCCTGGCTATCAGGTGCGCTTTAGGTGGAGAGGTTCGGTGACGGCTCAAATCACGCGCGCGCTTGTCTGCGCTACATCGCTCGAGACTCGACGCAAATTGGCCGGATCGGTTTCGCTAGGAGATACACAAATCCCCGCGTGATTATGTTATTGGTATGCTAGTGGCCGAATGGAGTCGCACGCGAAGAGCTGAACGTGGAAACCTAACCGGCTTTGTTAGAAGGGAGACTCGACTTCGTGCCGTGCAGCTACCTGTGATCGGCTAGGATGATGTTGATTTCCTGCGGCTTACGACTGCTTTGTCTGATGTTCAGCTGCGCTGGTTTGTTGTTGGTCACGGACTAGTTCATGCAGATAATGCCCAGGTGAATGTTATTAAGGAAGGTGGTTTTAATAGTATCTGACCATTTTCAGGTGATCCGCCACCATGTATAGGAACCAGGGACTCCATGGACACAATCGGAAACCTGCTCAAAGTAAGTGTCCATGACTGATCAGTCAGTCAAAATCAGCGTTTTGACTACGTCAGAGAACAAGTAACAATTACAACAACAAAATACAAACAGAATGCATTCACACATCTTTACGAGTGACAAAAGATCATTCTGCGTTTGCGGTGTTTCCGCGCTGTACTGTGACATAGTTGCGCAGGTAATTTCCAGCACGCGCGCGCCACTGTCCGAGGGAAAATTGCTGTGCTAATGCGGGGTTTCCTCCGACAGCTAAGCAGGCCGCCGGCTGGGGTGGAGCCGACCCAAACGTCAAGGTCTTCACCCC
>NW_023596448.1:22776823-22874048 GCF_011947565.3 Pollicipes pollicipes | reverse complement strand
TCGCACTGCTCAGTGACAGCGTGCAGAAAACGACGGTAAGCAAGCTCCCCCGAGTAGCATGTATTGTCCCGGCAGGCTTGTACTGATTTGTCGCCGAGATAATTTTGATCTAATGCCCAAGAAGATCCCTAGTTTTGCCTGCTATTCACTTCGTGTGGGTGGAATACGGCATCGTTGTGGTACCTCAAATATCGTCAGCCAGTTTAAATGCCATTCGAATACTGCATAGCACAAACTTTACGCAAAAAAGGGGATAAAGTCATATCGCACACTCAGCATTTCACCATTACGTGTGCAAACATCCAAATTTAACACTGCGATATCGCTGGGGCTACAACCGCCCTGTTCCCAACTGTTCTCATGTCCGAATCCAGCCTCCGGCCTCAAAAGGCGCGCCTCCTCCTCTGACCGTCCCCAGAGCCCCTCTGCCTGCCCTCACCGAGCGTTTCCCCCTGACCCCGCCCCCAGAGCCCCCCTGCCTGCCCTCACGGAGCGGTTTACCCTGACCCCGTCCCCACAGCCCCTCTGCCTGTCCTCATCGAGCGTTTCCCCCTGACCCCGTCCCCAGAGACCCTCTGCCTGCCCTCACCGAGCGAGTGTGTCCCCCTGACCCGCCCCCAGACCCCCGCTGCCCTCCCACGAGTGTGTCCCCTGACCCGCCCCCAGAGCCCCCCTGCCTGCCCTCACCGAGTGTGTCCCCTGACCCCGTCCCCAGAGCCCCCCTGCCTGCCCTCACCGAGTGTGTCCCCCTGACCCCGTCCCCAGAGCCCCCGTGCCTGCCCTCACGGAGCGTGTTTCACCCTGACCCCGTCCCCACAGCCCTCTGCCTGTCCTCATCGAGCGTTTCCCCCTGACCCACCCCTCGCCCCAGAGCCCCCTGCCTGCCCTCACCGAGCGTGTCTCCGAGCTGGACGATGGCGCGCCGGTTCAGCTCCGGCCGGTGAGTCGTGTTGGAGAGGATCATGGCCAGGTGCGGCCGCCAGTCGCCCCAGCGCTCGTCAGCGCAGCTCTGCGGCCCAGGCGACGGACGGTCACGCGCGGTCGGCTTCCGCACGAGCGCAGCTGGGCAGCCGCCGGCAGCGGGCCGACACCGCGCGGCGAGCAGGCTCCACCCCAGCCGCAATCTTATTCACCCATACGCCAGACTTCGCTCGGCAACACTGCGGTCACAGAACAGCACAAAGCCGCACACAAACCACACCAGCAACGTTTACGCCGAACACCATTCGTAGCAACGCAAGCGAAACGCGACCGCGTCGGCTTGCCGCCGCCGCTGACTGACCGTCGTGCAGGAGGGTTGCCGGCCCGACATCAGCTGGTACAGCGTCTGCAGCGGGTCGTTGTGTAGCAGGCCGTTGGCGAAGCGCGCCATCACCTGGCCGTAGGTGCGCTGGTCCATCTTGCTGGCCAGGAACAGGGCGTGGCCCCAGATGCCCTGCCTCATTGCCCACTCTGTGAAGGGGGGGGGGGACGGTCAGAGGTATAGTCAGATGGGCACAACCCACGGTCTGGTGGGCGGGCCCGCTCGGGCCGCGGCACACTCACGGCAAGCGCCGGCAGTCAGAACCACGCCACAAAGAATGCGCTGGCGTTTGACGAGAGGGGAGAGGTGCAAGCGTCACCGGCCACATACCATGGTCCATGCAAGCTCACGGGCCATATCAACGAGCAACAGTTTGTTCTTCCCTGCCCTTTGGACACATACGACAGAAAGCCAATGTTCACTTGCATACTGCCCATGACGTCATTTGTTGGACTCAGTATCGATGCAGATGAGTCTTAACGTCACCAGCAAGACTGCCGAGGGTGTCCCGCCCTCCGCCCGGCGTCCCCCGCCCGCGCCCGAGTCCCGTCCCTTAACGAATGTCCCTGCCTGCGCCGCATCCCCCCCCCGCGTCCGCCCTCCGCCCAGGTCCCATCCTACACCCAGCGTCGCTGACCCGCGCCGCCTCGCACCCTGCGCCCAGGGTCTCCGGCCTCACCGAGCGCCTCCTTGCGGTGTCCGTAGAGCAGGAGTTCGGTGAAGCGTCGGACGGCGCGTGGCTCCGCCGGCCGCTCGGCGCGCGTCACCAGCGCCCTGTCGACGGACCGGCGGCCGGACGGCGGCCCGTCCTCCTCCTGCGGCTCGGCCGACTCGGCCGTCACCGGGTCCCGGTCCCGCAGCAGCAGCTCGGCCATGTCCGAGCCCACCACCATCTGGCGGCGAGCGGCGGCCGGCGGGTCAGCCGGGCGGGCCGAGGGCGCCAGCCGGTGGACACGGCCGGCAGACTGTGGCAGACTACGGCAGGCGGACAAGGCCGGCAGACTGTGGAAGACTGAAAGACGGGCACGGCCCGCAGACTGCGGGAAACTGCGGCAGGCGGGCAGGCCGTGGGAGACTGCGACAGGCGGAAACGACAGGCAGACTGTGGGAGCCTACGATAAGCGGACAAGGCAAGCAGACTGCGAGAGACTACGGCAGACAGACTGTGTAGAGACTGCGGGAGACTTAGACGGGTCGACGTAGCAAGCGGACTGCGAGAGACTGCGGCAGACAGACTGCGGGAGACTGCAAAAGACAAACTGCGGGAGACTGCGGAATACAAGCTGCGAGAGACTGCGGCAGACACCGTCCCACGGGCGGCCAGACACGCACGTCACGCGGTCCGACCGCACACCGTATAAGGGGCATGGCACACGCACACCCTACCACACGACTCGCACGCGAGGCGTTCACATGACAGGTCGCAGACACTGGTGCAGGGCCCCACAACACAGGCGCAGGGCGGCGGGAGTACGCAGACTGCAGACATGTGGCACGACACGACATATAACATGGGGCAACGTCCGGCGCGGCCACCTGGGTGGACGAGGCGCCCCCGGAAGGTCACAGGAACAAGACCAGGCGGGCTTGACTGCTGATCACAAGCTGGTGATGGTGATGGAAGGACAGCGGACCCTCGCGGAGCCACACACTTATCCACCTTACACTTACACAGTTATCAATCTCTGGAAGTGCATCCTGCGATATTCAGTTTATAGCGCCGGCATGCTTGCTAGCTTATCGATGTCAGCCAGTGGCAATTTCGCTAGGCATGGCCTGCAGTCAACCATGCCGAACCTAGTTTACTTTACCTTGCCTAACCCAAGCCAACCCCAGCTACAGTCCTGACCACTGTTTCAACTCAGTACCAGCCACACGCATCGGCAGACCACCTAGTCCGGGACTCAGCCACACGCGGCCCTCCCGCTGCCCCGTCGCCGCCCGCCCAGCCGCAGCCGGCCGGCACCCCGGCGTCGCCTCACCCCGTTCTGGCGGATGAGCAGCAGCAGCAGCTGCCAGATCAGCAGACACGACTCCTTGTCGACCAGCGCCGGCTGCTGCTCGGCCTCCCGCATCTTCTGCTGACAGAACTGCAGCACGCTGTTCTTGTGCGTGTCGTTCCTGGGAAGACGGCCCGGCAATGCTCACAATCGGCGCGGTCATCAGTCTACCGGCTGTGGCGCGTTCCCGTCGCGGCTGCGTTAAAATTGACGCCTCCCGAAAATTTACGAACGCGCCGAACAAATAGCGACACTGCAACCCCTGTTGGAATGATTGAGTTTGCAGATGCAGATGATCACAAGGGATGATAACACGGGTGCAGATGACAGGACCTTATGACACATGGCAATACGGTGTTCCAATGACGGACAAAAACACCCGGGATCCAACGGACCCACAGCAAGCGAGATGACAGACATCAGCTCTCTAGCACCATCCTGGCGGGACTATCAACGGCCGATCGCTCCCCATCCCCACATCGCGAGAGATGGTGGCTCACTTGACGAGCGGTCCGGGGAAGCGACGCAGCTCGGCGGCCTCGGGCGTGGCCTGCAGCAGGGCGCCGGTGTCGTGTAGCTCCACCAGGGCGGCGCTGCCGTCGGCCGGACTGTGCGGCAGCACGCGCACCAGATGGCCGGACGCCGAGAAGCGCACTGGCCGGGGCGCACGCCGGGCGATGTCAGAGGTCAGAGGCCGCGGCCACACTCGGGCGCGCGCTTGCCCGCCATGCCAGCGCCGGCTGACCATCCTGTGGTGCTGCTCTAGGGCGCGTTCACGGCTGCTGAAGACGGCCGGGACACTGAGCTTCTTGCGTTAAGGAGCAAAGAGCCCCGGAGACAGGTGACTCTCGCTCAGAAAATGAGGATCCTGAGTGCCGTTTACGGCATTGACATTCCGTCACCCTGACGGTCCAAGACACCAATGTGACCTTCCATCCAGGCCAACCCGCCAAAGCAGAGGAGGCTCGATGTCACGCTCTACGCCAGACAAGTGGAGGGGCCTACACGCCTGCGCTCCTACCAACAACCCTAGACGACCCAGACGTGACCACTGCAATGTAACAAACTCGACCCCGCCCAGTCAAGAGCTCCAGACACACCGCAGACCCCGCCCCTGAGTGACGAAGCGACTATTCCAGGCGCACCCAGACCAGACCTGAACCGACGCAGACCCCCGCCGCCGGTCGTCCGAGCGCTCGCTCGCCCTGCATCCCCCCCCCCCCTACTCACCGACCACGTGCGGGTAGGCGAACTTGGCCGGTGTCATCCGCTCCGGCTTGGTCTCCACCGGCGTCTCCTCGAACCGCCTGCCGACAGCGCCGCCGGCATCGTCAGCGAGCCCGCCGGCACCCACGGCCTGCCGGCGCCGGACCCGTCAGCGAGCCGTCACCGGCTTCGTCAGCGGGCCCGCCGGCACCCACGACCTGCTGGTGTCGGGCGGGCCCGGCGCCGGACCCGTCGCCGAGCCGTCACCGGCGCCGCGCAGGTTCCTGCCCACCGCCCAAGGCGCAAAGGCCGCACGGCGCGTGGCTAAGCGCAATGGCGCACAGACTTTCTGCTCGCGACAGCGGTGCTGTCCCCATGCCGCCACCAGCCGCGTCCACCCTGAGCGGTCCCGTTATCAGCAGCGGTGCGACCGGCCCGGCTCGGCTCGACCGCTCGCCGCTGACACTCACCTGAGGCGTGATGATGACGTCCGTCTCTCTCTCGACTGACCTGAGGGGTGCCCATGACGTCCGTCTTCTCCCGACTGACCTGAAGTGCTGACGACGTCCGTCCCATCCCCACTGACCTGGGGGGTGTTGCTGACGTCCGTCCCTCTCTCGACTGACATGAGGGGTGCTGATGGCGTCCGACCCCTCTCGACTGACCTGAAGGGTGCTGATGACGTCCGTCCCCTCCCCACTGACCTGGGGGGTGCTGATGACGTCCGTTCCCTCCCCACTGACCTGAGGGGTGCCGATGACGTCCGTCCCCTCCCCACTGACCTGAGGGGTGCGACGACGTCCGTCCCCTCTCGACTGACCTGATCGGAGCTGATGGTGTCCTCCCAACTGACCTGAGAGAAGCTGATGACGTCCTCCCGACTGACCTGAGGGGTGCCGATGACGTCTGTCCCCTCCCCACTGACCTGAGGGGTGCTGATGACGTCCGTCCCCTCCCCACTGACCTGAGCCGGGCGGAGACGTCTCCGGCCAGGTAGGACTCGCTGGCCAGGATGGCGCTGGGCTCGTAGGCCAGCGCCGAGCCGGGCCGCTGCTGGTGGAAGTCGGCGGCGAAGCTGCGGCACGCGCGCGCACAGACCGGCCCCGGTCAGCCCCGCCACCAGCCAACCCGGCGCGGCGCAGCGCGGTACGACACGGCACCCACTGAGCGTCGCGCGGCAGGCGGAAGAGGCGGTGAGGCCGGGGTCACGGGACTGTCGGTCGGCGGATGGTGCGTGTGTGTGTGTGAGCGTGTGCGCGTGCGTTGCGCGTGTACGTGTGCGTGCGTGTGGAGGGAGCTGGTGGCGCGCTGTATCTTTGGTCGTGCTTTGCGTCGCGCTGTGCGTTACAGTTCGCGTGAGTCGCGCGTTGGGTCGTACGCTGGGACCGCAGGTATATCACATGCCAAGCAACGGCTGTTCGTGGAAGACGGCGTCTGCATCAGAGTTTTCTGGCAAACATTACAGTGGAGGGATACAAAGCATTCACGTGCTGTGTGTTCGCAAGCGATGCTGGTTTCTTCCAGAAAAACCGCGCTGTCGCAATGCGATACGACACACACACGCACGCACGCACGCACGCACGCACGCACGCACGCACGCACGCACACACACACACACACACACACACACACACACACACACACACACACGCGCGCGCGCGCACGCACGCACACACGCAGCACGCACGCACGCACGCACGCACGCACGCACGCACGCACGCACGCACGCACGCACGCACGCACGCACACATCCCCCGCACAAAACCCCACACGATTTATTCCAGCCTCAAGCAACGTCCCGTTCACGCACGTTTTGGCCTTCGCAGACCTCCGTCCCTGTCCTGACCTGACCAGACCTGATCTGACCTGACCTGATCTGACTTGACCTGACTTGACCCCCGTGAGATCAGTGTAATCGCGAGAAAGGAAGCAGCGCCGGATAAAAGACCGAGGGTGTCATCGTGGGAGGGTAGGATTATTTGCATAGAACCTTGAACACCGCATGCCAGGAGTTGTCAAACCGAAATGCTTGCACCGAGCACCACCCAGCGCAAGCCAACTAAAACGCACCACATTCCAACGGTACGAAAATCAGCCAAACGAAACACCGCCCGAAGCAGAGTACTGTTCCCATGTACACGAAAGTCAACCACACGTCTATTCATGCACGCATTTCAACGTACCGCCGTCGGGCGGAGTACACACTATTGTACAAGGTAAAGTTCAATAATTCTGTAGTTTCCGAAATGTATCAGCAAGGAAAAATATCGTCTGTGAGCCAGGCCAACGTTTCTTATTTCAGGTGTTTCAACGCACTGGGCGGTGATGTTAGGATATGACTCATAGTTGAGTGTGATTAATAGGTAGGTAACATACAGTGAATGCCAAACCCCCATGTCCGTCATTACTTTTGGGCGACATTGAGAAAAGAAAACAATCACTGGTGTTTGTTTTATGTGAATGGAACTACTCATCATATAACCGGAACTGGGTAATCTCATTCGCTATTGACAAGAAGCATACGAGAGCCTCCCCTGGAATCACCCTAAATCACGAGCTCATCTCCCCAAACATCTACTCACCTTCAAAAGCCCCCTCCCCAAGCCATCAATGGCGTCCCCCGACCAGCCCGCTCCCGTCTGCGTCCGAGGAGTGGACGCCCGCCCCGGCACAGTACTGCCCCCCCCCCCCCCCCCCGTCCCCATAGCTGAGCATCAGCACGCACTTGTCCTTGGTGTCGTCGCCGTTCACCGAGCTGCGCCCGCTGTGCACGCTGGTGCGCTCCTCGCTGGCCGGGTAGCCGGCGTACGAGGCGGCGGCGGCCGGCGCGCCGCCCGCCCCCTGCAGCAGACTGCGGTAGTGGCGCGCGCACAGGTCCCGGTAGAACGGCGGGTTGTTGGTCCTGCCGGCGGCGGCGGCCCCGGTCACCACGGGTCACTGTCGTCAGGCGGGGTCACGGGTAACGGTCTTCATTGGGCAGGGTCACATGTCACGGTAGTCAGGCGAGGTCACAGGTTACAGCCGTCAGGTGGGGTCACAGGTCGGCGACGGCCCGGCTCACCGCGGGCCGCCGTCGCTAGGCGGGGTCACGGTCGTTACGCGGGGTCACAGGTCACGGTCGTCACGCGCGCCTCGTCGGAGAGCGGCCACGCCACCACCGCGGACAGCTCGACCCCACCTGTATGCGCTCATCTGCTGCGTGAACAGCTGCGGGTTGGTGGCGCGCAGCCGCTCCAGGTGCACGAAGTAGCTGTAGAGCGTGCGCGGGTCGTAGGCGGCGCGCTGGCCGGCCGCGTACCCGGCCGCCGCGTCTGTCGACCACCAGGAGCGGGCGTCAGCGGGCGTCAGCGGTCGCGAGCACCGCCGGATCCGTCGCCGCCCATACACGAGCACGCCACGCCACTTACGCCACCGCACAGCGGCGCCAAATCGGGCCACAGAACTCTTCCTTCTAAATGGCGCTTGCCAGCGGCCGATATGGGGGCAAATCACCGCCATTCCCAGCCGAGGACCCGAGCGGAGCTGACATGCGCGAGGTCTGCCCGGCCCGGGCTATCTCACTAAGCGGCCAGTGTGCGGCGTCCCTCAAACGTCTCACAGTCGGCTGACACGCCCCATACCAGGCTATTCGTGGACCCATCCCGCCGCTAAGGCCATCACCGTCGCAAAATGAGCCATCATGGAAGAGATTCGCCTCACGTGACGTTATTCATAACCCACTCACGTCCGTAGAGGGCCGGGTCGGCGGCGCGCGACGCGCCGCGCTCCCGGCCGCCGTAGTAGCCGTGGCCGTAGCTGTCGCGGTGCGAGTAGTGCGAGTGCGAGCGCGAGGGCGGGCGCGGCTCGAAGTCGCGCTCCGAGCCGGCTCGGCTGCTCGGCCGCGAGCGCTCCGGCTCGTACGGCTCGTCCCGGTCGCGGCGCCGCTCCCGGCGCGTGTCCAGCTCCCGCCGTCGCCTGGCCGGCGCAGGGGCAGGCGTTAGAGGCGGCAACCGGCGGCTCGGGGATCAGGGCAGGCAGGGCGGCGCCCCCGGTACGGACGCCGCAGTACACGGGCCCCGGGGAACGGAGGGCCGCCGCAGCAGCGATAACAACTCAGACGCTGGACCCAGGCGGAGGCTCTTGTTCACGAGAGCCTCCGTCACAACGTTTTCGTCGCGATTACACACAACGCCACAAAGCCGGTGTCCTGACGGTCCTGGCGCTGCCCCTGGCTCGGCTCGCAGCGCCGCCCGTGGCAGGACCCCTGGCACCGCTCCTGCCGGTCCGCCGCCGCCCGGCCGGTCGCCGCCTCGGCCCGGCGCTCACCTGCTGTCCTCGTACTCGTCGCGCGAGTAGCGGTCCTCGCGCCGGCGCGGGTGACGGTCGTAATCGCGGCCGTAGTCGTCCTCCCGCCGGCTCTCCACGCTGTCGTACCGGTTACGACGCTCGTAGTACCTGCCGGACGGGCGCGGGTGGTCACGTGGCGCGGGACATTCCGATGTCTGGCATGGGGCACTTATGACAACAATGAGGCCAGCATAGCAATCAGTGAGACGTGTTCACGTTTCTCACTCGCATTAAGTGTGCAAGTATCCATCCCTCGTTTGAGCATGTTACTAAAATATGCGCTTCAAGAGGTCCCCAAATTAAATAATAACCAAGGTCAAGCAAAAAGCAGCGCGGACGCGACCGTCATTCTGGGATATTAAATGAGCGGCGTTCTTCAGTCAAGTTACGTTTAGAAAACGTTGGTTTATCGCTGCGTGGGGCGCTGATGTACCTGAGCAGGTCCCTTTCGAACCCTACGCTCAATACGATTAATTGAATTCGGAATGTTTCGGCTTCAACGTTTGTGTTTCGGGCTGCCTTTAGCGTAATATCGTGCATCGGGTGTTAAAATATGAAAGCTTGGATGGCTGACTATTCCCGTTTTCTGTCGTTGGTAGAGTCTGCACAAATTTCAACCAATCTATTTGTGCGTTGTGCTTTTGAACCTCCTCTGCCACGTTTTTGCTTAACCGTGTTTACTCGTAATCAACATTTTGAAAATATTTTCCAACGGCTGACTGTTTCCTTTCTTTGACCAGCACCTTCTGCGATGCTGAAGATCAGTAATTTCCAGCACAAGTCATTATTCTGAAGCAAACAGAAGCCGAATGGTCCTATTGCTTGTATCAGGAAGCGCGCAGTACGTTTGTTAGCCGCTAATGGCTCAAGTGGCTACGTCCGTCCACCCGCAATACAGCCATCGTGCTGCACTGATTGGTCACTGGCCCTCCCGTGTACCCGACCTCCAGAGGGCGATGCGCTCCCCGAAGTTCAGCCTGATGGTGGGCCATCACCAGACATCGTGGAAATGTCAGGTGTTCAGCTTCACAGAGGCGCTAGATTACTTTCCGCACGTGGTCAATCGACAAAGAACTTAGAAAGGCTGATCCTACGTTGCGGCGTTGCAAGCGAACACCATGGCCACTGGCAATGATGACTACGTATTGTCGCTCTCACCTGTCGTCCCGCTCACGGTCCCGGTCGCGGTCCCGGTCCCGGTCCCGGTCTCGGTCTCGGTCCCGGTCCCGGTCCCGCTCCCGATCTCGGTCCCGATCACGATCACGATCTCGGTCCCTGTTCCCATCTCGGTCGCGGTCCCGGTCCCGGTCCCGGTCGCGGTCCCGATCGCGGTCCCGGTCTCTGTCCCGGCGGTCCGTGCCCCTCTCGTCGTAGCGGCGGTCGTATCTGTCACGCTCCCGGTCCTCCCGGTCGCGGCCGCGCTCGTCGCGACCGCGCGATTCCTCGCGCTCCTCGCGGCCGCCGTCCTCGCCGTCGCCGCGCCGCGTGCTGGCCGGCTGCTGCTGCGGCGGCGGCGGCGCGGCGCCGGCTGCCGCCGCCGCCCGGTCCTCCGAGCCGATGGTCTCGGAGCGCTGCGGCCGCGGCCCGTCGGGGGAGCGCCGCCGCTCGGCGGCCGGCCCGTCCGGCGGCGGCCGCGCCGCGCCCGGGCCGTCGGCGCCCGGCGGCGGCGCCGGCGGCTTCACGGCCGCGAAGGCGGAGAGCCGGCCGGAGCCGGCCGACGGCGGCGCCGGGCCCGTGCCCGGCACCACGCGCGGCTCGGCGGCGGCCGAGGCGGCGGCCGGCGGCGGCGGCGCGTGCGAGCCGTCGCCCTGCGGGTGCGCCCACTCCGGGCCGCCCGGCGGCGGTGGCGGCGCCTGCCGGCACAGACCGAACGTCACACCGCGGACGGACAGCTGGTGGCGGACGGGCGGGGCACCGGGCACCGGCGCCCAGCTGTGTCTGATGTATGGGAAAGGTGGGGGAGGGTTTAGGATTGATTACAGCTTACGAAGGGATTAAGAAGAGATATTAGTATTACGGATGGACTAACCGTTCGGATTATTGTCCTCCACTGGTGCTAGTATGCACGCGACGTTTCTGACAGTTAACTCTCTCTTCGCGCCGTCACGCTGACAGATGGCTGAAAGCCAAGCATCATTCCGCACTTCTTAGGATTCAATAACACCCGACGACGGCCGGAGAATTAACCGGCCGAGACGCTGTGTACATACTAACGCACCAGAGACGGCGAGATTCCAAACAATCATTTCATCTGTCGTTCAACGTTCAGCTTGGTATTGGAGGTTTGTCAATTTCCGAGAAAACGGTGTTGAGCGAGCAAGCAATAGTGCAATTCGTTCACCATCTACGGGGTAAGCGTCAGCGACAAAACGGTCCACGTCTCCGGGGCGGAAAAGCCAAGACCCCCTCCCCAGGGCGGCACAACAATGAACCCAAGCCTGCCACACAGCTCCACACGTGGCCCGTCTCTACGCTAACCCTCCCGCCTCCTCCACTTACGGCCGACGACGCCTGCGCCGCCGCCTCGTCGGGCGGCGGCACCTCGCGGTTCTCGGGCTCGTCGGCGGCGGGCGCCGCGGCGGCGACCGGCGGCGCTCCGGCCGTGCCCAGCGGGCTGTTGCGCTGCTCGCCCGGCGGCGGCGGCGGCTGCGGCGCGTGCGAGCCGCTGGAGTGGCTCGAGCGCGGCCGGTCGCCGCCGTCATCGGCCGGCGCCGGTGCTGGCGGCGGCGGCTGCGGCGGCGGCGGGCCGGCTGCCGGCGGCTCGGCGTCGCCCTCTCGGCCGCCGGTCGGCGTCATGCGATGGCCGAGCGGCTCGGCGCCGGCCGCGCGCGTGGCGCCTGACTCCCAGCCGAGGCCGGCGGCGTCTGCGGCACGGCAGAGACGGCGCGTCAGGCGCACCGGCGACTGTCGTCCCTTTTATACACTGACAGCGACTGTTAGCTCAAGACGCTGTCGTGGAGGGTACGGATGAAGCCTCGTGAGCTCGACACTGGCGGCAGCGCTGCCGACCATGATTTGGGCTTTAGGTCGCGCAGACTGCCCAGCTCATATGGTGAGTACAGTCGGCGGCGAATGGAGGACACTGTACGTGGCAAAACAACAGCGGAATATGCGATGTTTTTCTGCAACTTACGCTGAGTACAGTCCACGCGCCATGACAACCATGCATCCGCACTGGACACCTTATCGTCCCCGCACGAGGAGAGGGCGCGGGCCGGCGCCACTCACCGTGCACGGGAGATTCGACGGTGCCGTTCATGTGCAGCTGTCCCAGACCTGCCGTGAGAGCCTGCACGGGCGCCTCCTGCCCCTCGTCGCCGCCGCCGAAGAACACGCCGACGGTGCCCGTCTCGTCGTCGGCCATCTCGCCGTCGCCCTGCTGGCCCCAGCCCCAGCCGTCGGCCGCGTACGGCTGGCTCGGCTGCGGCCAGCCCCAGTCGCCGCCGTTCTGCTGGCCGTGGCCGGCGAGGCCGTCGCCGGCGGGCGGCGCGCGCTCGGCGCCGCTCACCGCCGCCGCCGGGTACAGCTCTCCGCCGGGCGGCGGGTACGACTCGGCCGCCGGCGGCCCGCTGCCGTCGCTCGGGTGGCGCGCCGACCCCGGCGGCGTGCCGGCCGGCGGGTACGACGCCAGCACGGGCCGGCCGCCCGACATCGGGTACAGGTCCGGGTGTCCGCCCGCCGGCGAGTAACCGTCCAGGTTGGGGTGACCGTGACCACCGGACGGGGGATAGCTATCCAAGGCCACGTGTCCGCCGGCGGTTGGGTAGTGGTTACTAACGGGAGGGTAGTGGTCTGGTCCCTGATGACCACTGGAGGGTGGGTAGCGGTCTGCACCCGGCTGGCCACTGGAAGGCGGGTACCTGTCCAAGCCTGGATGGCCCCCAGAAGGCAGAACGGTGTCCGAGCCTGGATGAGCACTCGAAGGTAGGTAATGGCCTTGCGGATACCCACTGGCGGGTGGGTAGTGGTCTGAGCCTGGGTGTCCACCGGAGGGTGGATAGTGCTCTGGGCCTGCATGTCCACTAGACGGTGGAAGATGGTCCACGCTCGCAATACCACCAGCGGGCGGGAAACTATCCACACCCGTATATCCACTGGACGGCGGGTAATGGTCTAACTCCAAACCCCCGCTCGGGGGTGGGAAGCCGCCCGCGCCCGGCTGGCCGCCGGACGGCGGGGCGGGATGTCCGCTGGCCGACGGGTAATACTCGGCGCCGGCCTGCAGCGCCGCGGCCGGCGCCGGAGCGAGGTCGCCCGCGTAAGGCTGCCGCGCGGGCGGCGCCGCCGCGGCCGGGTACATCTGCGGCGGCCGCGCCGGCGGCGGCGCGCCCGAGTACGGCTGGCCCGGCGGCGGCGCGCGCGCCGGCGCCGGTCGGCTGGCGCGCGCCGGGGCGGCCGCCGGCGGCTGGGGCGGCGGCCCGGCGCCCGCCGCGCCCGCTGAGTACTGGTGCGGCGGCGTGGGCGCCGCGGCCGCCGGCGACGGCTCCCAGGAGGCGTTCCAGTCCCAGCCGCTCTGGCCCTGCCGACGCCGGCGCAGCCACTGTCAGCACCGCCGGCCGCCTCACGTGTGACAGTGCGCATGAGGGGCGCTGGCGGGGCGGAGTGGCGAGGCAATGCCCATACAGTGCAGCAGTTATTAGTTGAATGGCCATTGTATAATTTTATCAACACAACTGCATCTGACCTTTCAAAAACAATTGTAACAAGAGTTGCAATAATGCGCCAACAGAGGTCAAAGCACAGGTCAAAAGCATAGGTCACCTTCCAACAGCCCCCACCGCCATTTATTCGCCGTAAGGCACGCCTTACACAGCCACCGCCCAACCCATTACTGCCCACAGAAATCTACACAACGCATTATCTCTGACATAAATGTCCCAGCACTTTGCTGCGGACAGCTGTGGCAGTTCTGACAGCTCCATAGCAGCCTAAGCCGACGATGGGGGGGGGGGGGGAGGGGAGGGGAGGGTGTTACTCGCCTGGTTCGGCGTCGTCACGCTGTCCGGGGTGAAGACCTTGACGTTTGGGTCGGCTCCACCCCAGCCGGCGGCCTGCTTAGCTGTCGGAGGAAACCCCGCATTAGCACAGCAATTTTCCCTCGGACAGTGGCGCGCGCGTGCTGGAAATTACCTGCGCAACTATGTCACAGTACAGCGCGGAAACACCGCAAACGCAGAATGATCTTTTGTCACTCGTAAAGATGTGTGAATGCATTCTGTTTGTATTTTGTTGTTGTAATTGTTACTTGTTCTCTGACGTAGTCAAAACGCTGATTTTGACTGACTGATCAGTCATGGACACTTACTTTGAGCAGGTTTCCGATTGTGTCCATGGAGTCCCTGGTTCCTATACATGGTGGCGGATCACCTGAAAATGGTCAGATACTATTAAAACCACCTTCCTTAATAACATTCACCTGGGCATTATCTGCATGAACTAGTCCGTGACCAACAACAAACCAGCGCAGCTGAACATCAGACAAAGCAGTCGTAAGCCGCAGGAAATCAACATCATCCTAGCCGATCACAGGTAGCTGCACGGCACGAAGTCGAGTCTCCCTTCTAACAAAGCCGGTTAGGTTTCCACGTTCAGCTCTTCGCGTGCGACTCCATTCGGCCACTAGCATACCAATAACATAATCACGCGGGGATTTGTGTATCTCCTAGCGAAACCGATCCGGCCAATTTGCGTCGAGTCTCGAGCGATGTAGCGCAGACAAGCGCGCGCGTGATTTGAGCCGTCACCGAACCTCTCCACCTAAAGCGCACCTGATAGCCAGGCGCTGCGTGACTCGTCTGGGGTTCTGGCGAGAACCCAAAAATACGAGATGACAACACCGTCCCATGACGAAAACGTTAATGTAAATTCAATTCGGTTACAGGTATGCACTGAATGCGTGGAATTGGAGCAGATTTTACCACATCACACAATCGTCGGTGGGCCATCGCTCAAGAAAATAATCACAGCTTAGACAGATTCCAGCCCATTTAACGGCGAGAAGTGGACGGAGGAAAACGAAAATGGGCGTAGAACCAACCGGGGTTTCCTTTCAGCGAAGATGTGGGCTGTGCGGACAGCCCCGTCACCGGTCAAGACAACAACGCAGTTTAACTGAAAGATGATTTTCCGATCACCTCCCCGCAATCCCGGCCCACATTAGCGGACTGACCGCGAACAGCGGAGCTACACTGCTGGCCGGCCCGTCGGCCGCCATTCCTCCCACTTTCTGCAGCCAGCGCCCGTCCGTCTTCCGCCGGCGCGCCAGGCGGGCGGTGCTGAACCAGCGTCCGCTCCGCTGCCGCCGCTCACCGCGCCGCCGGGGCCGTCCTGACCCGGGCTGCCGGCCACCGGACCGACCCCAGCGACCCCGGCGAGCGGCTGACGCCGGGCTCCGCCGCGGGCGACGCCCGGAGCCGCGGCCGCCTCGCCGGCACCGCCGCCAGATCCGGCCTTTCAGTACCCAAGAACTATGTTGGCGCAGTTTCGGAGATGTGTGTGGATCGACCTGCGCGAAGTTGCTTGGCACCGGGAGTTGTGCTGATGTGAGGCGACTGATCTCGGTGTACCAGCAATGTTGCATCACTCGCGACTCTATGAGGCCGCCTCAGGCGCCAGAACTTCAGAACGTCTAGCTGTGTTTGTTCTTTCCTTTCAGCGGTTCAGCCTTAATGTACTCGGTAATGGAGACATCTGATTCTCAGGAAAACTACGGAATCAAAATTGGAACTTCATTTATAGGCAATGAGAACTTAAGGGTGTTGATCTGCAACTTATCTGCCTCGTGCGTATCAGTCCGGCTATCCAAGAAAACCGCAACATTTCAAACAGCAGCTGTCCCAGGGGTAACATGAATACAACGCTGAATGTGCATCAGCGAGCAGCAGCCACCATGGGTTCCAGACTCACTGAAGGCAGCCATGTCCACACAAACGAGATAATGTTACACTGGTTGGCACTACACCATACACAAGCCACAAGTATTTCCAGGTACCATCTGGTTATCCCACTATGAATCCGTTCAAGCTCTGGTGGTGGGTCCAGTGTTTATGTGCCTGTTCAATAAACAAGAAACTTGACCCTGAGGCTACCAAAGAGTGTTCATGGGGCAAAGAAATAGGATCAATGTAAATGTTTGAAGCATAACATGAGCAAATAAATGTGTTTCCCCCTGAGGTGACAGATGTTTTGTCAGCAAATTTGTCACCAAGCATTCCAGGTTTAGTTCCTCCTCCCAAGCTACTTTTTTGCAATTCTCAGCTCTTTGGATCTATATAAGCAGAATGCATGCTGAAATGCATTCATCTTCTTTACACTGACCATAACTGAGGTATCATAACTGGGGGTGGGGAGGGGGCAGGTGAGGTCTGATACCACCCAGCTTAGCTCTGGAACCAAACTATAAATTCTGTCAAAAGATTCAGTTAGTAGCATAGATTGCACAACCAGACATATTTACTAAGTACCCAAACCCTCTGAATGTTGCACAACAGAGACCCAAAATGCTTGGAAAAATTGTGATCACTTGCAACTTGAAGCCTGCTAGCCAATTTTGAGGCTCAGTTATCAATTTAGTGATATGATGACAGCTATAGTATTAGTTGACATCATGAGGAGAAATGACTTTTATTAGTTGCATCACTCAGTCCTAAGCTAGAGGATGTTTAACTATTCCAAGGATCAAAATGTAGTACTGACAAGTTTGGCAGTTGGATCCTTACTAATGTGTCATGTATCAGCAGCATATTCAATCTGTTTCCTCCATCATTCATAAAATCAGAGATCAGACAAATCCTGATTGCTTAGCAACACAATAGTGTATACACAAAAAGTACATCCCAAGTTATTTATATATGGAGAAGCATGACAGCCATATGGACATGCATTCATTTTCTTATAAACACCATTTGACATGACCTGGCTCATAATAACTTAGTCTGGCAACTATATGTGTAATACAATGTACAGAGATCTATAAACCGAACCATCATGCTTGCACAAACACAAGACCCATAAGAAATGCACATTATTACATTATGAAATATACATGACAACTAATATATAATATACAGACAACTGTTATGGGGAAATCATCACACATCAAGCAATATCACAACAGATGGCCTACAAACCTGGTACTTATATTTGTACCTCTGGTATCACTATACCATAAGTTCCTCCAAACCTCTGGGCAAGTAAATATTGCTGTCTTTCATCTCAGTTCAAATTATTGCTCATATCAAAATTATCTAAGTCACTTCCTGCCAGAAATTAACCTTACAGTGACATGCTGTAACTATATTTCTAGGCCGCCCATCCTTTGTTTTCAATGTCACAAGCAACCCAAATTTCATGAGCCCAGAATTTCTAACACCATGAAGTCACATGGGAATGAAACCTCATGCCAATGACAAAGCAAGGTCAAAACCTGCATGTAACAGAGCTGTGCTGCAATATGGAAATCAAACAGCAAATGCAGTTGGCATGCCCAAAAACCCAGGAAATAACAAGATGTGCCAAAACAATAAACATGTGCTGTGACAGATTTGGTACTCCAGCTTTGTAACTTCCATATCAAAGAACTTGTAACTCCTGTTTTTGATCAATGATGATAATTCAAACTGACTTGGTATTACACTTAATACCATAGTAGAAATTTAGAAAATGCATTAACTGGAATGACACCAACTACTGTTTGCAATTCAGGCATGTCCAAAAACTAGCAGGAACATGTCACAGAGACATATGACCCACATGCTTTTGCAGAAATATTTCACGAAGATGCATATGTTCTTTTATATCTCCAAATTATCTTTTAATCTTTTGATATTATTTGGCATTAGCTGTCAATTTCAGCAAGGATATCCCAACTATGATTCCTGATAACACATTGGAACTAGTCAGCTGCAAACAGATGTTGCTTACAAAGTCTTTTGTATCAAATTCTGAAGTTGAAAAATATTTTACTTTTCCACATCATTTGAGTCCTAAATTGAAAAAATGATATGCTTACTTACAAACAACATGCTAGTCTAACTTGGCAGCAATGCAATATACCTGACATGTGTAAAACTGCCATAAAAATAATATAAGCTGACCTACATAGGCTACTTCACACAAAATGTGTCCACCCCAATCAAATGTGTAGTGGCTTATGGACTATGAAAGATGAAGACACATTAAGAGGTTCTTAATAACACTCCAAAATGCAATGAACCCAACTTGATGATTTCATCATGAACCATAACATGGGGAAGTTATTAAACAAGCCCTGTCATTTGAGCACATGACATACATACAGTGCACATCATTGTGCACCATGTAGACAATGCAAAACACCGCAGACAAGTGTTTTGGGATGACACAATCTCAACACTCCTTTACACGAAAGTAACCCAAACAAATGGCACATGTGCACATGTGTTGGAGAATCCTCCACCAACCTCATGGATGCGAACAGCTGAGCTAATTAATATCGGCTTAATCGGCTAAATTCATTGCATCTTCGCCCTCCAACACTACCTAGCAAAACTCAAGCCGCATCTACACGTGTAAAGTTAAGTAGTATTTGACTTTCAACCAAACAGGCGGAGGCAGCGCCTATCAATCACTCCTAGCTAACCGAGCAATCGGGCCGCTGTTTGCCGACGAGGCAGTCGTGGCGCACGTAGACGATTGACGAGGCGTACCGTGGACAAAATACTTTGATCCCCGAAAGTATGCACGATCAAGTACAAAGTTTGCGTTTCTGCTGCTGTATGCAATGCGCTTCACTTATGCATAGATCAGGTTGCCTCATTTCACAACGTGCTTCTGTGACCCGAAACGACCAATAATATCGTGTGAAACTGAGAGATGCGAGGTTCGATACTGTGGTGACCACCCTTCCTGCCAGAATGAGAAACAGAAAACGTCATATGGTCTCAGAAGCCAACAGCCGGAAGTGTAGGCAGAGTTTCGCAATGAGGGGTGTGAGGGAGTAGATCTTAAAAAATTTCCTCGGAGAAAACTGCTAGCGCGCTACAGGAGCGCAAATCTCGTACATCGTTGAAACTGTGCAATGCGTAACATTGCATGGTTTCAACTAATGCATTCTCACGTGTATGCGAGGATGAAGCCTCACAGGATAAGTTGGGGGAGGGGGAAGGCTGAAAAGTGAAAAATAGTCCAACCCTCCGCAAAATATGCCAATAAACAGACGTCTCCCGAGATGTGACCCACTTTCCTCTAAAAGTTAGGGGGACTGGAGCCCAAGTTGGGAGAAGAGGGTGTGTGGGGGGGGGGGGGGGGCGGAGCCCCAAAATGAATGGGGAAACTACATCCCTGCGTGCGTATTTTGATTTTCAATTAGTGTCATTCAATCGTACATACATAGTGCAGCTAAAGCTTAATAAGAGTGGGACACACGCCCTGATTACTCCACCCACCACACAAGGTGAGGTGAACACGTTGGTCACATGTTCATCTATGTGTGACATGAGATAAGCGAGGTGATAACAGATATGATAGTTATCAAGCGACAATAAGAAGACAACTAAACCTAACCTTTTGAATGCATACAGGTACATTTTCCTGCATCCTGCAGCTAGTTAAACGTCTTTGTGTCCGCTGGTTATCGGGGGCGAGCGCCAGTCCGGATAAAATTGAACTCCACCCCATCAAAGATGGACGCAGTAAGGGCTCGCGTCCGAAGCCAGGTAGCCGACTGCTCACCTTCAGTCACCGTTTCCCGATGCGAGCGCCCCCCCCCCCCCATCCCCCGTCAAAAATTGCACCTTTGTTGTGCATTTATTGAGCAGTTTGTTAACTTTGAGACGCATCTGTCCGTGGCATGAGGCAGGTTATAAACTCTGCAGATTGCAGTGTTGCGGGGCAATGGTGTTGCAGGGCTCGGTTGCAGGGCAATGAATCAAACAGTTTGTGTGCAGGTGCTGTGATGACAGCTCCTGGAAATTGGTCCAGGCTGCAATGAGTCGTTCGCGAAGGAAGTTGGCTTCCCGACAGCGTGCTGCATCACCTTCAGTTAAAGCTTTCATTAAACATAAAGCCGGGTTGGCCTTCGGCCTCGCCTCAATAGGCTAAATGTGTTACGCTTCGTGCTGTTGTTTTTGAACCTAAAAGGCCTGGAAACATCTACATGCGTGGATCACAAAACAATGGTCTCTGGGGTCGGATACCGTTCTGGCCAACGTCCGACCCATCGCCGGGACACCAAAGCACCCAGGATCTCCAGCTGTGCACCGAAGCAGGAGGCTATCGAACCAAGGAAGCGTTCGTGTCGAAGAGATAATCCAACCACGCAGGGTCTCATGACACAAGCTGGGAAGCGTTTGTGGCTTAGAAGCTGGGAAGCTTTTGTGGCTTAGAAGCATTAGTCTGACCGATGGGCAGCCGTTGGACGAGATAGGTGATGGGCGGGCAGGAGGCATCTCAGCGTTCTTCTCCGAGATGCTTAACCGGCAGCAAATCGTGAACGTTGACGCCCTAATGGGTGCCCACGGGCTGTTTTGATAGACGAGACCCTGCAAAGTACACCGAAACGACCAATGAACCCGGAATTGATGCCTGGGCTGTTTCGCGAAGCGCGTTGCTGTCTGGTGAGCAAACAGCAGGCTCAGGATCCAATCATCGGATCGGATACAGCATGCGGGCATCTGTCTAGAGCTCAGGGTGGTCTTACTCTGGAGCCGATATTTCTGGAAGACCGACGTCGTCGCCGGTCGGCGAGATTCACAAAAAAACAAGCAATATATCTTGAAGACTTTGTCCTCCACGGCAGCTCAGTGTTTTACGGTGCTTGCCTTTCGATCCATCCATCCGTGGCGGAGTGGGATGCAGTCGCTTTAAGCGCTCGTTGTTCCCCCAGCTTGGAACGAGGCGTGCGAGCGGTGGTAGCAGCCGCCCAAGAGGACAGGTGACATCAAAGGGAGGGACGGACCGTGCCGAGCAATGCAGCGCGTTAAACTTGAAGCACGAAATTCTGCCGCGAATCTGGAATTTTACGATCGGATGGTGAGGTTGAGACTCCCGCAACAACCATTGCATAGCCTGGTTTCTGACCGATCCAATCGAAATGCTTAGATTCAATATATCTAAAAAAATCCTCTAACATCTCTGACCGAAGATGCGTAGCTTTGTAACCATTTCTAAACGAGCAAACGAACCTGAAGCCTAGTGGCTACAGATCATATCAGTATATCAATAAGGGTCAAGAGACGAGGGGCAAATAGGGCTAAGGCTGCTGTAGGTCAAGATGAGGTCACCACGCCGAACAATTTTGTTTGTTTTTTCCTTGATTCACATCACCCATCGGATAGGGCGAAAGGATAAAACGAGCTTGTTTGCGCCCAAATGTGTGCACGTGCATGTTTGTTAACAGATAGTGGGAAAACATAATTAAGAATATTATAGTTAAGGTGCATACCGGGGTTTCGAAACGAAATTAGCACACCGACAGACGTTGAAGTCTTCATTTGTTAAAGCACCATGCATAGGACGGTAACACGTAACCGATCTGATTCCCACCAATTTTTCGGTATTTGGAGCCTGGCTAGTGGCAAGCTTTGTACCTTTGTGCACATTATGTCAACCATTAAAGAACATCTTACTCAAAGTGAAGATGATCATCACCATCATGATCTTCACCATTACCAACAGCCATGATAAACATTGTTGATAGTTTAAGCTTCAGCGTTGCGTAGCAACCCATAACAAAGCATGTGTCTCAGAAATCATTGACGAACCGACCAAGTCGGTTATCAGTGATGTCTAAGACTTAACCCTTACTGTTCAGTCGAAGCCAACCATAGTTCCTAGTTGTATCCATTTCCAGCAGATCGGCCCTCATTGGGCATCATTTTCTGATCCTAATTGAGCTGCCTGCTACTGTTAAAATGCACTGCTGATCTCTGTTCATCCTCTTTTGAGCTTCGTTTGTACTTGGAGACATTGGCTAGTCCCCGCACCGGTCCAAACCGAACCACAAAAGGCAGTCCGGTCAAAGCGCACTGTAAAGCCTCACAAACTGGTCTTTGAAAGGACCCTGGCCCACTCGTCCCACCAACAGCCACCTTAAACGCATGCCTGAGCAATGTGGACGCCGCAACGCCGCAAACGGCCTCTTGAAGCGAGCGGACCACGCCCAGTTTCATTCGTCTGCTTACACCGCCATTGCGGCCGACGTTCACTAATGGCTCACAATGCACTGGGTGTGCATTACTGTTCCTAAGCACAGTCAACGAATGGTGGGTCTGTGTGGCGCGCGATGGCACGGCTCAATGTCTGTCGCCACCATGTATGACGTCATCTTCGCCACTTTGACAGAACAGAACGGCCCGCGCCCAGCTCCATTCGTCTGCTTATACCGCTATTGCGGCCGGCGTTCACAGCCGAGCCATCAGCTCCCATCACCGCTAGGTGTGCATCACTGTTCCTAAGCACAGCCAGCGAATGGTGGGTCTGTGTGGCGCGCGATGGCACGGCTCAATGTCTGTCGCCACCATGCATGACGTCATCTTCGCCACTTTGAATGGGTCTTTACAGATGTGTTATGCAGCTCAGTTTAAACATTGCAGTGACAGTCTCTGTCGCTAGTCTTTCGCGGCGATGTGACTCTGCTGACACAAAATCAATTGCTACATCCTCACCTTATCCTATGGCCCGGTATTTCCAAACTGTACCATCTCTTGTGGTGACGCTGTTTCATATGCCAAAAGTTTGATGTGGTCCTAAGGTCATATGCCCATTTCTCATTTCTTCTTGTAATTCATGACAGCTATAGAAAACATCTGATTAAAGCAGCCATGAGTGACCACTTCAAGAAATTTGGGGCAAATAATCGAGAATATGGAACAAAATAAGCCCATTGCGTGCCTTGTGGCATTATAATTTGCCGTATGACAAAACTCGGCAAAATACAGCGTAACCAACGGCAGTGAAACGGGGCTCGGCGGAGAAAGCGATGAGGCATCTGCTGGAGCGGGACTCCACTCAATTTCTAAGCAAAGACATCGTGTCAAAGTTCTTCCTAATTGCCGAGCACGCGCAGCCTGGGAATTACACTGGTCAAGCCATGCACGGCATGAAGCAGTGTAAGTTAAATGCTGCTTGCTGGTGGGCGCATCCGTTCCTAAAGATGAAACGAAGAACGATACATCGGTAGAAAAAACTTTCATTCCTTTGAGTTCCACGCACTTATCCACTATTAGTTTCCAGCATTGGGTAGTACGAAAAAAGAAAACCCATAAGGAGTGTATCAAAATACTTCGTGCCAAATTTGTTTGCCAACTGACCGCCACATGAGATTCCAGCATGCAAAATATAAGTGCCTACCTTGCATTACAGCTAGAGGGAAAAAGTGATCTAGAAACTTGCACCACATTATCCAGCGCTGACTCCTTTAAAACCTAAAGTCTTACAGAAATACTTTTTTACACTGAGGTAGCGTCTCAAGGCCAGTTTTGGCGGCGTGCTTAGATTCCCTGAGCTGTCAGTCAGGTATATATGAAATAAGATCACAGCGTCGCCTGATGACACGTAGTTCTGATCCACCAGTTTACGTGTGAAATGTCTTCGAATTAAAACGGTCCGAATTTTGAAGAATTGCATGTCTTGCTGCTAAAACTACAAAATTTAGCCAAGGAGGGTTTTTAGCAGAGCGAAACCAGGATCCAATTAAGGATTTCGTGAGTTTGGGGAGGACACTGCTCCAAAGTTTTAATGTAAAAAATGGACTTCAGCGTCTCGCAATCACAGAATTTCCTACAAGGCCTATGCCTAAATGTCTAAAAGCCGGTGCCTAAAACCAACGTATGTCTTCAATTTACTTTTCTTTATGTATTTACCGCACTTTTGTGATTGCCGACGCACACTCATTCGCATACTAATTCATAAATAATCTGGATAGGGGTGGGAGGTGTTCCCGGCGCCCCTCCTATTGAATATTGCGTGAGCACTTTCGGTCTGCTTAATTCAACAGCGTCCAGCAGGTAAAGTTCTCAAGAGGGTACACAACAGCAAGCACTTAAGAGAGTTCGGCAGACGAACAGATTCATCGATGTAGCACTCACATGATGTAGCTATCGCTCGGATGTTGGTCGGCTGTGGCCCACTAGACATGGTGCGTTCCTGGCTCCTGCGCGCTCCATTAGGTGGACACAATTTACGTATTCAAGACTAGACCGAAGTATTCTGGATTTGGAAGTGCTTTCGGGGGAGGGGGAGGGAATGCCGTCAACGGGGCGGTGCGCTAGTCGCCGTTATGGCTTTCAGGGTTAGTCTGACGTGATCGAGGTCACAGGATGCTGAATCAGGAATCTGCTTCGATAAAAGACAACATCGGACGAAACAGGCGCATGTGGCGGAAGTGCAGCCAAAATTATGCAGTCGTGTGGGGATGTTATGGGGATAGTCAGTGATTTGGCTGAGCAGTGGCCATACCAGCAATGCTTACATAGCATTCAATTAAACGTTGGCGCATTACCTGAATTGACGAAGTTGGTGACAGCAACGTGCGCTATGTGAGGCTTACTTTAATCCCTTCCTTTTCTATTGCATACTCCTGACTTAGGACTTTTACCCAAATGTCAGCGAGTGACGCACATAGTTCTCGCATTATGGCCGCGAGTGTAACGATCCTTACTATGCTTCGTAAAAATACCAATGGGTCCATCAACTGTAGGTGATTTATAGTTGCCCGCAGTCTGCACTGACTACCCGAGGACATGCCGGGGTAACTGAAGCGCCCCGGGAATGACAATAACGGTGCTGAGTCGTTACCACGAAATGGTGGTGGACAATCAGCCTGCTGAAGCGCCAGCGCCAGTGCCGGTTCCAGCGGAACGTTGCCGTTGCTGAACCGGTGTCCCCGATCTAGACGAGTGCCGATACGGGTCAGCTGATCGCAGCCTTCAGTCCCGACACAGTCAAGGACAGTCAAAACAGAGGCCAGCGCCGCCGTGGCTCCAGCACATTGTCAGCGAGACAACAGAAAGGATACGGGAGCCAGGGGAAGGGGGAAGGGGTAGTGTGACAGCTTGCCCTCCCGGCTTAAAAGCTGGGCGACGTCTCCCACCTTGAAGGGCCTGTGGAGCGCCCATTCTGGTATGTCAAAGACGATTCTGAACTGTGAAGGGATTAGGCAAATCCTTACAAGCTCATTCTGAGCTATTTAGGATCCAGTCTGACCACAAGAGAGCGCTTCTGAGCCTGTGGAGAGTCCATTCTGACCTGAAAAATTATTGACTGCGGAGGGCCCACCCCGGCCTGAAGACGCTCATTCTGACCTGTAGACGACGCATTACTGACTGGCGGCCGCATTCTTGCCTGAACAGGACCCATTCCGGTCTTTAAGAGGGCCCATTCTCACCTGCAGGGGGCCCCATTATGACGTGCAGAAGACCCGTTATTAGCTGCGGTGGATCCATTATTGTCTGTGGAGGGTCCCCGTTCACATTCTGGCCTGTACATGGCTCATTCTAGCCTGTGGAGGGGCCCAAGCGAGCTCGTAGAGGGCTCATTATTGACTGCAGTTCCCATAATTCTGGCCTCTTGAGGACCCATCCTGGCTTGTAGAGGGCCCATTATAGACTGAGGAGGGCCAATTTTAGGCTGTGGAGGGCCCATTTTGGCTCGCAGGAGTGCCTATTCGGACGTGTGGAAGGCCTATTACCGATTGTGGAGGGTCCATCCTGGCATGTACAGTCGCCGAATCAGCCGTATAAAGGGTCATTATTGACTGCAGAGTGCACATTCTCTCCAGTAGAGTACATTGGTGGCTATGGGGGGCTCATTCTGGCCAGTAGAGAGCCCATTAGGATCAGTATAGGGCCCATCATTGACTGCGGATGGCCAGGGGGCCCATTCTCACCTGAATAAGGTCCATTATTGACTGTAGCGTCCATTCTGGCCCAAGGAGGAGACTTTATTGACTGTGGAATACCCATTCTGATCTGTAAACGGCCCATTATTGACTGGGGGACCCATTCCGCCCTGCAGAAAGCCCACCCTGGCCTTTAGAGAACACATCCTGCTCTGCCCTTTATGACGTGCAGAGGATCCGTTATGAGCTGTAGAGGGTCCATTATTGACTTTGAAGGCCCACTCAGACCTAAACGTGGCCTATTCTGAACTGTAAAGGGGCCCATTTTGCCTGGTGGAGGGCCAATTATTGATTGTAGTTGCCATCATTCTGGCCTGCAGAAAACCCATTCTGTGTTGTAGAGGGGTTCACTTCTGCGGAGCGCCAATTTTGGCCTGCAAAGGCCTCATTTTTATGGCTAGAGGGACATTATATCGACCATGGAGTGCCCATGCTGGCCTGCTGGAGAGGGTCTATTTCAGACATCTAAAGAGCCCATTCTGGCATGAGGGCCCATGCTCACCCATGATATAACGAGGGCCCATTCTGACCTTATTTTATAGTGAGGGTCCATTACTGGCCGTAAAGGGCCCATTCCGGCTTTGTATCGAGCCACTTTTTAATCCTTAGGGTCCCGTTTTGGCCATTTTGTGTTTGCCCCCCCCCCCTCCCAGCTTGAACATAGGTTCCGCGCCCATGGACACCAGGGCCAGTCTAAAGAAAAACCATGTCAGTCTAAAGAGTGTCGACGAGGAACGAAACAGGGACATCCGACCGGGCCGAGAGATGTATTCCAAGTCTCCAGTCTCGCACAGCACTCGTGGCAGGTGAAGGCAGCCGTTGGTGTGACTAGCTCCAAAATAATCGACCGTCAGCTGGGCGAGGGGCGAGTACCTCGGGGTGACTGAGGGCCGTGGCCCGAGACGCGCCCTAATACAGACCGGTTCGAACGTGTCACTCCTTTGTATGATAGGAGGAGGAGGGCTTCGGTCCCACGCATTTTCCCTCCTCCAGGGAAGCGTAGGGAACCGAAGCGACCACAGCAAAGAGCGCAAAGGCCTGGACATGCGCGGAGAGAAAATTTAGAGGTGCGACCATTGCAAGGATAGCATGAACAGAATAGTAGGGTTGATTCGTGGTAATTGTATCTGCTGCTTGCCACGGGGGCTTATGGTCGTCAAGGTTATGAAGTTTACGACTGGATGATTTACTGCTCTTTGGCAGGGCCATCCTCGCCATCTCTGGCAGCTTCGGCTGCACTGGCCTGAATTACATGTGCGTATAAATTTTAGCGAATTAACCACGATGCTGCACGTAGCTGAGTGTCCATACATGATGTGAACGCCGCCACATGAAATGTCGATATGACATATCGCGAAGTGCAAATGTCAATGACTGATCAGAAAAATGCACTTTTGCACACACACACACAAAAACACTCCTATTATTTTTTCTGTGCTGGGCGGAGAGATGCAAATCACAAGAATTTAAAAACAATTCCTCTGTTCCTTGATTTTTCGTCTTCACGGCGTTGGTCAGAGCAAAAATGCTGGAAATTCGTATTTATTTTCTCGACGCCGATGGCAAAGAGGCACTCAATGGTTTGAGCAGACCACGCACGGTACGGCTGGTTGGCCGTGTGATGTCGGCAGGCTCCGTTGCAGCCCAGTGCAGCCGATGGGTGGGCGTCAGGGCACGCGATGCTGCGCGGGGCTGAGCACTGGGACGATGCTGCTGGACGAGAAGAGGTCCAGAAAAGTTAGTACCCCGGCGATGGCTTGGCATAGGGGCGACGCACCGTCACGGAGAACAGGCGATCCAGACCGCGACATCACTGCAGCTGGAGAGGCTTGAGTCCGTCTTGGGGGGCACAGGTCCCCTCAACAGCTGCTGTCACCATTGTCGATGAGGAACGAAAGAGGGATGTCCACAAGGGCCGGAAGTGGTATCCCAAGTCTTCAGTCTCGCACAGTGTCCGTGGCAGGCAGAGGCAGCCCTTGGTGCAGCTGGATCCCAAAATAATCTACGGTCATCTGGGCGAGGGGCAGGCGCCTCGGGGTGACTGAGGGGCCGTGGCCCGAGACGCGTCCTGATACAGACCGGTTCTGACGTGTGTTTCCTTTGTATGATATGAAGAGGAGGGCTTCGGTCCCACAAGGGACATGAAACCAGTTGAAGAGACACGAAGCAAGTCTAAAGAGACACCAGACCAGTCTGAAGAGACACCAGGCCAGTCTAAGAGACACCAGCCCAGTCTGAAGAGACACAAAGCAAGTCTATAGAGACACTGGGCCAGTTTGAATATCACGGCAGGCCTGTGGAATCGCAAAATAATAGTTGGGATTCGAGTTTATTGTGGCCAAATGATCATTCGTTCAGGACTCTTGGGATTGTCGGCATGCCATCTATAAGGCCGGGTAGTTTGAGCACATTTTGGGTCACGCTCCCTCGCTTCCCTGAAGGGAGCGAGAGGCCCTGCGGGATCAAAATTCCAAATACACCTTTGACCGTTTAAGCCACAAAAGCTTTGTGCCCATAAATGTCAAACAAGCTGGTCTCCCAATGTATCAAAACAGAGCCTCGAGCCTTCAAGTTCAGGAAAAGATCTCCCGAGGCTAAAGTACGGGGCACCAAGCGCCGGTCTCACAAGCGAGATTCCGGGTACGCCTGTGCAGCTACGAGAGCTATCTAAACAAGACACTCCTGCCACTTATGTGTTAAGATAGCACTCGTCTTGTCTTGTCTTGGCGGTTCTGACGTCTGTCGCAGTGCTTACACGTACCGACGTAACCACCACTATGGTTGATGGGCTCGGGAACACAATAACTTTTAGTCGGACTGGGTTATTGTTGGGCTTGGGCCATGCCAATTAACGCCAACACAGGCATGAACCTGAGCTCCAACATTCGAGGAGCGACTACGTCCACGTCTGCACCTAGGCTAAGAGGGTGGTATGGTAGATTTGGCAGAGGCCACACTAACTGGCATTGAAATTAGTCTAATTTTAACTGTTTCGATTGAAAGATGCTCGTTCCGTCACGCCAAGTATTCTTAACATTTTCTGCTGCGAGCGGTCTCGCGCATCCTTATTAATGTGACAGCAAAGTAGTGGTTATCATGGAATAGCTATCTTACATAAATTTGCTTACTTAAGTTGGGGATATAGTTGCTGGCACGTAAACCACACAGATTTATCCTCTCATGCAGTTGAGGCGCGATACTCAACTCCGCCTGTCATTCGTATTCGTGTAAGAGATGTTTCGGTCAAGAGTAAAGTCCTTCTCTATGCATAGGCTCACAGCAAACTACGTAATAAAAAACTAAACGTTATCAGTATTTTATGCATTTTTGAGATCAATTCTGTTGCATTTCTGTGATGAAAATTGTTTTAAAAGGTGCTTATTTACAATACCTTACAGAATTAGCTATATTAATGAATTCATATCTAGCTTTTCAAGTTTGAGCTATTGAACACGTAAGGCCACATCAGCTGGGCTACGTATTTGACAACAAATCTGGTTGGCGCATCTAGTACATATATTGCGCATAATTTCTTCAGCGTGTGGAGTTTGTTTGTGCGACTTTAAGCCTTGCCTTAAGCATATGTCTGGCACATGAGATCGGCAGGGGTGGCAGGTGACAAGTTCGCGGAATCACGCCACTCTACGTTTTATCGTGCATACCCTTGTAGCCCGGCATTCTTAAATTGTCAAAGTGCTAGTAAAAGTCAAGTAGTTCAACCAACTTGATACTCCCACTGACATGCAAAGAGACTTTCAGACATTTTGATCAGGCTGTCATCCTAAATTATTTGATATCAGAGACAGAGTCTTGTTTCTGGAAGGCAGACAGATCAGTACTGCAGAAAATATGGTTTTGATGACCATGATTGCAAGGGTTGCTGATGGTTTACCATTGGCAGCATCAATCCAGGAGGATGAACAGGTAAGAATTTATCCTCTGATGAATTAAGTGTTCATCACAACAGAACTTCATCCTCTAATCAATACTTTCCCCTGTCCATGTTTGTTTTCTTTTGGGGGGAGGGCTGGTTTTGTACCTCATTGATAGCATCATGCCAGGTTTTTAGACATCATCTCTGTGCTCCCTTCACTCTATTCTGCCAAAACCCATCCACTGTCTCTGGACACTATACACATGTGTTTGCTAAACCCCTGGTTTGTGTGCTTGGTCCAGACCAGAAAAAATTGTGCTGAATGCTCACATTCCTTTCACATGAAAATTGTGTTCAATGTGTGTTTAATTTATGTTCAATATATATTCTGGGAGGTAGGTTGATCAGATCATTTTGCATGCAATATTTGTGCCTGTTACACAATTTTTCATAGCTTATTTGTCACCGTAAAACATCTGTGGTGGAAATGTTTTAATAACTTGAAGATAAGACAATA
Organism: Pollicipes pollicipes; assembly: GCF_011947565.3. NCBI lineage: Eukaryota > Metazoa > Arthropoda > Thecostraca > Pollicipedomorpha > Pollicipedidae > Pollicipes > Pollicipes pollicipes. The sequence goes on along the minus strand of NW_023596448.1, from coordinate 22,843,946 downwards.
ATGTGTGCTATATGGAGTGAAATATTGGATCAGTCAATATGTAATGTATTTTGCTTGATGCTATCATATTATTAAATGATGTTTTTTCAGGCTTGGCAGAAACTGAATGACACAAATTATGCATCATTAGGCCTGGCATAGATGCTATGTCATCCTATGCTAAGTGGATCCACCCTTATTCTCAGTTTGTACATTGCTTCATTTGAGCAAAGTATTTGAAAGGAAGCAATGCTGTAGTGCATGCTATTTTGGGATTGGTCAATAGCTACCCAAAACTCTTATGAGTTTTGAATGAAAGGAGTTAATTGCTGACTTTATGTAAAGATGAGATTGCAAAATATAATTTATATTTCCCAAGAGACTAATGGATATACAAATCAAATTAGACAGAACCTTCTGGGGGTGCCCGCAGCGTAATGGTTACACTGTGCATCTGGGAAACGAGAGGTACAGGGTTTGATTCCCCACAGTGCCCGCCCTTCCTGCCAGGGTGAGAGGCAGGTGACGCCACATAGCCTCAGCAGCTGAGTGCATCATAGAGCCCCAATGACAGACAGACTGACAGACAGAACCTTCTGTATTGATATATTTCTGTAATCAAAGTTTGTACCAAGCAGTGCCTTTTGCATTAGTCCTGGCCATTACCACCCACTTGTGAAATTCCAGGATGACAACAAAACCTTGTGTTAAGTTTGAATTTGATCCACAAAGTTTGTCAGAGACTCTGTCAAAGTCACAAAGTACCCTCTGACACCACCTAACCTGTAACAGGGCTGCTGAGAGAAATTTGGGATGCATTGTTTTTAATGTGATGCCTTAATGTCTCAGAGGACAGCAGTGGGTACCATTAGCTGAACGAGCACTATTAGCACGGTGGTAAGACTGCACATCTTAAAAAAGCTGTAGCTACAGGATGTGACCCCCAGCAGTGCCTGCCCTCCCTGACATGGTGAAATGCAGATGATGCCATATGACCTCTCTGGCCTGTATCATCTCTACCAATGCGTTCATTTGGAGTTTTGCTCAGTTGTCAAATTGTGTGCCTGATGATTGAATGCAAAGCTGTGACTCCTTTTGTTTACATAAAAATGCTTGTGGTTCAGAAGTGGGCTCCCATGCCCTGGTGTAGGCCTCTCCCCCTGTTCTGGCACTGGTGTGAGTCAGTAACATCCCCTGATGTCCTGCCTCAGACCGGACGCAACATCCTGGACTACCAGAATCAGGCCAAGATGCTGTTCCGGAAGCTGACACCGCAGAGTCCCACCCGCTGCTCCATAGAGACGGGACCCTATCTGTTCCAGTGAGTACTTAGGCGCTCCACAGAGAAGGACACCTGCTTGTTCAACAGCGCACCCTAAAGCCGAAACCGTCATCGCACACACACACCCACCCACAGCACACGCACACGCGCGCACGCGCAAGCGCGCGCGCACGCACACGCGCACGCATACGCACACGCATACGCACACGCACTCGCACTCGCACACGCACACGCACACGCACACGCACACGCACACGCACACACACATCATGGAAACGGGCGCGTGCTTATAAGAATGAGTGCTCACAGACTCTCTCATTATACTCCGTCCGTCCTTCTCATTGATACTCGGGCGCTGTGCGGTGTAGAAGCGGGTCCCATCCTGTTGCAGTGTGCACCCCGCTTAGTTTCATAAAAACGGTATGGTCGGCTTGCTGCGAGACGGTACGTGCATCATTTACTACACAAACCGGTAAGATTAAGCGTCCTGGGGTCTCTGTCAGCAGCCATATCTCCGTGCAAATCAAGTAAACCAGCCACTCGTATTACCTGCTGCTAATTCCTAATACGGAACCGCGAGGCCATTCCGAAAGATGTCAGTGGTTAATTTTCCCGACGTGAATTTATCCTTAATCAGCCATCTTCGCTTATGCAAACGGCTTTTGGTCGCTGACGCAAACGGCGCAGCCGCCTTGATATATTGGATCATCGGTTACGGCCTCGCCACCTCAGGTTCTGCCGTCTAGACGTATCCGGTAGCGTGACTGATCTGTTCGTTGCGCAGCTTTGAATCCATGAAAAGCGTGACGTCAGTGGGAATGTTATTTTGTTATCTCCTTACAAGGTGTGCTTGCGCTGTTACCGTGAAATTTGCATAATAAGTTGATGTTTGTGGATGAAGTTAATTACTTTCGTGCGACTGTTCTTTCTTTGATAATGAGTCTGGGGAAACCAGAGGTGCGGGGTTGGTTTCCCCACGGTGCTCACCCTTGCTGCCAAGGTGAGATGCAGGCGACGCCATATAGCCTCAGCGGCGGTTTGCGTCGTAAAGCTCCGATGACGACGGCTCTTTGGGACCTACACCTACGGAGAGAGGCTCTTTGAGCCCCCCCCCCTCCCCCATTCCCTCCACCCTGGGATCTCATATTCGACTGTGGAAACGGTGGAATCGATAGATCTGGTCGCAAGCGTATTGACGATGCTAAATTTGCCCATTTCCGGATAAAAAACAAACATTTCAGCAAGGGCATCATCGGCTTAAAGTGGGAGGCAAGTTACCGCAAGCCTGAGTGTCATTGAGTTCTTGATAGCTCCAAGTGCAAAACACCGGCCTCAGTGCAAGTGACTGGATCATGCCTACTGCCTACGCGTGTACTTACCTGCTGTACACTGGCCCGCATGGTAGCGGTTTTTTAAAAATCGAAACGAAGTCGGTACTGAATATATCATAATTTGAGAAGTATCGAAGTGAGCCGCGTGTCAATGTGGTTTTAGCGATAAAACGTTATGGACGTTATCCAGGATGTCCGTTTTGTGTTCTTTCATGTTACGTAGATACAGTTTGAACATCATGGTAACGTTTGCATTTTACTCTGATCATCACTTTAACTCATCGTAGTGCAACATAAAGACTCACCGTGATGTAATACGCCATTAACTTTGCATCGATGTTTGCATCAGGTAAGTACAAGATAACAATTTCTAGAAAATGGCCCTCCGAAATCCCAGCGAGACATGCCGTTAGTAAAATAAGGCTCTTTGTGTTTAAGGATATGCTTAAAAGGACAAACAGGAAAAGTCTTCATGTTTCATAACCCGGTCTCAAACGATTCGGAAGCTACAGCCCAAAAAAAATAACGAGGGCGCTTTCCGGCCCACGAAAAAATACGTGCAGTCATCTCCACGGCTGCGGCCTTTGCGTGCAGTGCTCCACTTTGGTGTTTGTCTTTCAGAGCAGTAAATACAGAGGCGAGCTCTTCATCACCTGTGTTTCGTTCTGCGCTGAATTGTCACCAGCCGTGTTGCTGCGATCGGCCGCAGTATGTCACGCCTGGGTCAACGTTTTGTCAGCTCCATTCCTCAGCTGAACGATGGCAGGCTTGCGAAACTAACTGACGGCGACTACTGTGTCTCATGTTGCCGTGTTACGCGTCTGCGCCATATTTCACTTGTGCACTGTGCATGCGTGCATGCGTGCACTGTTGGTGCACCGCGCAGTCGCCTATTGTCATGCGCCTATGGGAGGCTCGCAACGGCCGCCATCTGAGAGCTATGTGATGGAGCGCTGTATGGGAAGTGCAGTGCACTTGGCGATGAGTTGGCTGCGAAGTGCGGCCCTGCTGCAGCTGATTGACTTTTGAGAACAAAGGAACATCTGCGGCGACTGTGTGGCTAGTGTGGGAATGGATGTCTGTTCCATTTACCCGAGTGACGTTTGAGAGCCCTGTGCTGACGTTTGAGAACCTTGTGCTGACGTTGGGGAACCCTGTGCTGACGTTTGAGAATCTTGTGCTGACGTTTGAGAATCCTGTGTTGACTTTTGAAAACGTTTTGCTGACGTTTGAGAACCCTGCACTGACGTTTTCGAGCCCTGCACTGACGTTTGAGAACCGTGCACTGACGTTTGAGAGCCTTCAAATTTGTGACAGGTGTGCCTTTGAGTGCTCCTACCGTAAACTAGTGACGTCATTGAGGTTTGAGACCCGCAGACAGGTCAGCGGTGGGTGCGCTGCTGAGGCGCGGACTTGTGCCCGGTACTAGACGGCTTGTGAGAATCTAAAACCTCCAGCCGACCGGTCGACATTTGAGAGCCCTGACCCTTCTCTGCCCCCGTTACCGACCGACGGCTGAGAACGGCGGACCCTCCGCCTCGGCATGCTGTCGGCCGCTTGAGAACCGTGTCGTCTCCGCCTCAGTTACCTGATCGACGGCGCTGTCTGCTACCTGACGCTCTGCAGCCGGGACTACTCCAAGCGGCTGGCGTTCTCATACCTGGAGAACATCGCGCAGGAATTCCAGGCCCAGTACAGCCGCCAAGTGCACACCGTCTCCCGGCCCTACAGCTTCATTGAGTTCGGTGAGTGCTGCCAGACAAGGCGGCAGGCTCGAATCCTGACGCCGGCAGGTTTTTTGGTTCGAGTCCAGTGGTGTGAACGACTAGGGAGGTCTGGGGCGGACGCGGGAACGGTGCATTTGTGTTGTGTAAAGACAGATTGCTTGTCGATAGACGAATTTCGGCGAAGTGTGGTATTCAGGACCACAATCAGATGGCTAATGAGGAGTGAGTGAGAGGTGTTCATAAAGCCTCAGGGACCAGGGGGCACTCACAGAACTCATTTAGCCGAGCCGGAGTGACTACCGAGTGTGCACGCTGCGCAGCCCCAAGACACTTGCCAGTGCTGACATTCGGCGCGATTGCAGCGTCACCAATACAAATGTGCGAGGCTGATAAAAAGGCAGCCGTTCCCGATATCATAACATATCATATATCATAACTGAGAACACAAAAAGTGAAGACTGAAGAGCATTGCTAGTTTGTAACTGTCTTGAGTCATCAAGGTTTTTGGCGACGTGCGCGTTTCGACGCTGACGTGTATTACCCCCTTTGGCATCAATTTATCTCCTCGGGCGGCGGTTTGCGGCGGCCGCGATCCTTTGCGCTCCAAAGTGGCAGCGCACGCACTTCGGCGCCGACACGTATTACCATTTTCACATCATTTCACCTCCTCTCGGGCAGCGGTTTGCGGTGACCCAGATTCCGCGCGCGGCGAAGTGGCTGCCGTCTCGGCTCAAGCCGACCCATCATGTCCGGGCCGGCGGGCGTGTTGAACCGTAGCCCGACCTCGCTCCGCTCCCTGGCCACGTCCGAGAGTCCATCAGCGCCGCCGGCCGTCGGCCGCCGACAGGTGGCGCCACCGCAGCGTCTGGCGGCAGCCGGCCGGAACGCGCCATTGATGGGACGGAACGGCCCCGCCGGCGGCCGCGTCAGAGGCGGCTGCGGAGTCCGATGTCGGATGTCCGAAGTCGGATGTCCGGAGGCGTGTCCGAAGTCGGATGTCCGGAGGCGTGCCCGAAGTCGGATGTCCGGAGCGATGCTCACCGTGGATGCCCTCTGTCGGTTGTCCGGATGGTGGTGCTCTGCGTGGAGCCCGGCCGGCCGCGGATGGTCCGCGGGCGGACGGTGTGGAGACGGACACTGCACTTGCAGTCGACCTCACGTTGGACGCCGTCGCCGTGGACTCGGCCATTGACGGCCCGCCCTCGTGGCGTGAGTCGAACGCAGCCAATCAGCGGCACGCACAGGGTCGAAAGCCATGGCACGTGCACGCACGGCCAATCAGACTATTGTGGCGTCCCAGCGCCCGATTTTCTGAACGATCGGCGGCGCGGTTTTGCGTGATCGCCGCCGGCCCGTGACGCCCGCCGATCCCATCAGCTGCATCCGCCGGTAAGGTGCACGGCGCCGCAGGCAGGGCTGACGATCAGCCCGGAGACACGGCCGGTGTTGAGGCATCACGGGTCGGGTCCGGCAGCAGACGACAACAGCTGCTGTTGCAACAACTGCTGTCGTGATTCGAGGCTTGCGGTATGTGGCGGCGATGTCTGTGTGGGTTTGGAGCGCGGGGTGGACGCGGGGTGGACGCGGGTCACGCCGGGTCACGGCCTTGTCCGGCTCGACGCTGCGGCCGCCTCCAGCTGGCGGCAGGTGTTCTCGATCGTGCTCTCATCTGGCCACAGCCGCGGCGACGACCGAGGCTCTCCGGAAAACCCGGCGGACGCGATGGACAGCCGTGGCCTGCGTCATTTTCCGTGGAACGTGCCGGTGCTGGCCAACAGAGGTGTGATTGAGTCCCGGCCTACGATCTGGGATGTGGCCTGGAGTTAAATGGAACGCATTCGGCCCTGTTGCGATTATCGTCTGACCCGGGGGCGGCGTCTCAAGCAAGCCGTTCCACGACAGCAACACTTAAGCCCGGCTGGCGGATAGATAGATCGGTATATATGCATGTATGGGACAGTCCGTAATAGGGCTTTCGGATTTCAGATTGGAGGACGACTGTTGCGAGCGAACTAGAACAGGGCATGCCCACAGATGGCGACGTACTCAAACTTGACACCTGGCGCATGCACGACAGTCGGGCATGCAAAAGCTGCGAAAGGCGCTGTTTGACAGCAGTGGAAGTGAGGAAGGCCGCGCTGCGGCGGGCAAGGTTTGCGAACGGCAGCACGCCTCATGAGTGGGGCGGCATCACTGAGTCTGCGCGGTGGTTCAGGAGGTCAGAGTGAACTACGGAGCATCCTTAGCAGCTGGAAGAGCGTACGGCAAATGATGACACGAGGCTGATGCGGCCTGACGCGTTCGGGCAGGCGTTGGATGCGCCGATGTCTCGGCCGCGCCGTCCTCCCCCACCCAGCGTAGCGTGTTGAACGCACGCCACGGACGCACCGCGATGCCCTCAACCCTGGCACCTGTCCTACGGCCCCTGGCCATTACATTCTTCACCGCCAGCGCGAAGCCGGACAGGTATGCATCGCCTCCTGTCCGCGCCGTGCCGTGCTAGCCCACGGCCGCGCGCCCGACCGACGTGCGACGGTTTGCAGCCTCCGGCGGCACTTTGCGGCGCCTTGTCCAGCCGGCCACTGAATGGATGCGGCTTTTCAGCGGGCTGAGTGGTTCTGGGGATCGGGCTTGACAGAACCGCCTCAGCCACGCGAATAACTGCCGTAACCGGCGTGGAGAGCGGTTCGTCGTCAGACCCTGAAGTTCAGCGCGGCCGTTCCTGGACGTGCTCTGGACAGATACTCGCCGATGTGTGACAAAGGAGCGCTGCCTGTCGAGCGGCCGGCCGCTCGGCCGGAGTTCCAAGCTGCGTGTGGTTCGGAGAGCCTGAGGGAGTGGCCAATCACCGCCGCCGGGCGAGCGGTTCGCGCGGCCGCAGCCGACAGCGCCACGCTCCGTCTCCGGCAGCCGAGGGCGGCCGCTGTATACGCAGGCGGAATCTGCGCCTGTCAGCGCGTGTTTGTCTGTGTGTCGACCGGTCGGGTTGTTTGCCGGCGGCCGTCCGTGAGCAGGTGGGCCACCGGCCGGCCGCCGCCGGGCTCGGCCGGGGCGGCACGCAATCCCACCGCGTCAGCGCCCGCGCAGCCGTTGCTCTGTGCTCGGGCCGCCGCGCCGGCAACAGGGCAGGCCCTGGTCATTGTTCGATTCGATTTGACTGGCCGCACCCCTCGAGCCGAGTGGGGCTGGATTTGGCCGCCTGCTTATCATCTGTGTACTGGGGCCGTCTTTGCCTTCTTGATGAAAACATCATGTCGGTGACCGTTGGCAAAATGGCCGGAGCAGCGAGCACGCTCCGCAGCACCAACACCGTCGGTGAACATCGTAATTGAAACGACTGCGGTCTGAGTGTGGGCAGTCCGCGCATAGGCAGATTTCTTCTGCACATGTTCTAGCCATCACATGCAATGCAGTATTTCGATGTTGTGTCCATTCATGCGCGTGTGAATAACGGCGATTAAGGTCAGAGTTGATGGATGGTTTGGCTTTGTTGCTCTATTTTAACTCTGCATCGGCGCAATACTCGCAAATGCTTTCACGTGAAGAACCGTAGCTTCAATCCCAGAAATGTGGTAAAATCTGAAATAACTTCAAGGTAGTGCGCTTGGTAGTGCTGTGAAACAGGTCAAAGTCATCACGTTGGTCGACCCTAATGCTTGACGTTTAATTCGCCACCCGCGCCGACAGGAGTAGTGACGAGTCTAGCGTAATCACTTGATGCGACACTCAAAAGCCGCTCCTTTAGAATTGAAGTTGTAAAATACATACTATCCACCCGATTTTGCATGACCTAAAACCGTATATTTACTGGTCAAACCAAATAAATGCATGATATATATATATATATATATATATATATATATATATATATATATATATATATATGTGTGTGTGTGTGTGTGTGTGTGTGTGTATACACACATTTTTATATGGCTCCGGAGTACACGTCTGTGCGGTATGACGTGCTCGATTTGACCTCCGTTGTCTGTAAATTATCGTTTGTCGCCTACGACCCGCCGATCTGCAGCGCACGCGGCCAGCGAGGGTGGCTGAACGGGACCAGGCCCGCCCCTGCTCCTGGGGAGAGCGCTCAGGGGCCCAAGGAGCGGCGCCGTGGCGGTGCTGGTGGTCAGAGGCGGTCGCGACAAAACGGCTGCCGTTGGCGATAACGCGGCTGTCACGTGACGCGCTGGTCCCCGGCGAGTTGTGCCAGCATAGCTGGCGCGGAGACCAGTCCCCGCGACAGAGCCCCCGCACATGCCGTATCTGCGCGGACGCTGCCGAGAGAGCCGAAACTTGAGACGCTGATACTGCGCGCATTATTCCTGAGGAGGGAACTCGGCACATTGGCTCTCGTGGCGGCCCCGTTACACCCTGAAGTTGGAGGCTGATGGCCGCTGATACGGCGGTGTGAGGAGGGCGCGCCATCTGCCCCCCCCCCCCCCCTCCCACTCCCACTGACGTCATGGCAGTGCCGCACCGCCGACTGCTGACGCTCAGCACCGCTATCAGGTGGCGTTTGATTTGCCAGACGGCCCCATTCTGACGGCTCCTTTGTTGGTACCCCGGCGCAAAATACCGCCACGGAAAGAATGGTCCGCAATTGGTTCCTGCTCGAAAGGCCCGTCCAGAAACGATGCAATGCTTTGTGTGGGAACAGGCGTGGGGCGGCAGGCAATGGGGAATGCGGTTCAGGCGCCTCCAGACCCAGCCGCGACTCCCATGAGACCCCGCGGCGCGATGCTTGACTCTGACACATCGGCCAGACAGCGACTATCGCTTTGCGCCATGAATATTCCGTAGGGCGGCGGGCGCCATCGCCGCAACTCGAATGTTCATGAGAATTAAGCGCCATCTCCTGAATAAAGGGCGACAACGGCTCTTCCGAAGGCAGGTGGGCGGATAGAGGTCGCAAGTGCCGCGGCTGGTGGGACATTTAGCTGGGAATGGGGAGGTGCGAGCGCGAGCCGCACACTTTGTGTAAATATCCCGGTTGGCCGTCGGCCATCGCGGCGCCGGGCGCGGAATAGCGCGGCGATGTGAGCGGCAGTTGTCGGTCGTGTCGAACACTCATCCCGCAAGGACGGATTCTGCTGCGGATCGGGTGTGAGCCGTCAGTCTGTTCCATCGAAGTTCGATAGTGGGGTTATGTACGAAAACGCTATGGGGCTTTGGACAATGTCATGCATTTCATTAGTCCCGGTTTGGTGCTTAACACGCGCCCGGGTGGGCGGCGGGATACCCTTTGCTCGGTTGGGGGGTCAATCTGACCCCCCTAAGATTTCGGGAACTAAGAAAGCTAGAGACACCAAATGTACAGGGTGTGTTGACCTGTACGTGAACTCACTTAGGTCAAAGTTTCAGCTTCCTAGATCATGACCCTCAGGTAAAAAAGTCAAACAAGGTAAAATTCAAGGTTTGTCTCCATTGTGCCCCCAGAACCTAAATAACCGTTTCTAAGCAAGAGGTCACATGCCCATTTAAGGTCAGTGGCATTGTTTGACCATTTGAAGGTCACGGTGACCAAAATCATGCAAGATTGCTCTGAGTTTCGCATTTGAATAAGCGACAAAGATTACGCTAGGCAGTATGTTCCTAAAAAACAACGTTGACCAGGGTCATTTCAGGCCAATGACCTATTCTGACATCTGAGAGGTCCATGGAAGATGTATAATGCGGTTCCCGCTCTTCTCCTCTCTCTCCTCTCTCTCTCTCTCTCTCTCTTCTCTCTCTCTCTCTCTCTCTCTCTATCTCTCTCTCTTCTCTCTCTCTCTCTCTCTCCTCTCTATCTCTCTCTCTCTCTCTCGTCTTGTCTCTTCTCTGTCTCTGTCTCTGTCTCTGTCTCTGTCTCTGTCTTCTCTGTCTCTGTCTCTGTCTCGTCTAGTCTCTTCTCTGTCATGTCTCTGTCTCTGTCTCTGTCTCTGTCTATGTCTCTGTCTCTGTCTCTTTCTCTGTTCTCTGTCTCTGTCTCTGTCTCTGTCTCTGTCTCTGTCTTGTCTCGTCTAGTTCTGTCTCTGTATCTGTCTCGTCTCTGTCTCTGTCTCTGTCTCTGTCCTCGTCTCTGTCTCTGTCTCTGTCTCTGTCTCTGTCTCTGTCTCTGTCTCTGTCTCTGTCTCTGTCTCTGTCTCTGTCTCTGTCTCTGTCTCTGCTCTGTCTCTGTCTCTGTCTCTGTCTCTGTCTCGTCTCTGTCTCTGTCTCTGTCTCTGTCTCTGTCTCTGTCTCTGTCTCTGTCTCTGTCTCGTCTCTGTCTCTGTCTCTGTCTTCTGTCTCTGTCTCTGTCTCTGTCTCTGTCTCTGTCTCTGTCTCTGTCTCTGTCTCTGTCTCTGTCTCTGTCTCTGTCTCTGTCTCGTCGCTGTCTCTGTCTCTGTCTCTGTCTGTCTCTGTCTCTGTCTCTGTCTCTGGTCTCTGTCTCTGTCTCTGTCTCTGTCTCTGTCTCTGTCTCTGTCTCTGTCTCTGTCTCTGTCTCTTCTGTCTCTGTTCTCTGTCTCTGTCTTCGTCTCTCTCTGTCCTCTGTCTCTGCTCTCCTGCTCTCTCTCTGCTCTCGTCTTCTCTCTACTCTCTCTCTCTCTATCTCTCTCTCTCTCTCTCTCTCCTCTCTCTCTCTCTCTCACGCACGCACGCACGCACGCACGCACGCACGCACGCACGCACGCACAATATCACAGTCTCAGTCTCAGTCTCAGTCTCAGTGCCTCTCCTCCGATCCTCTCCCTCTCTCAGCTTGTCAGCTCGTGCCGAATGACCACTAGCTGGGCCGGTCTTGCCTGGTCCAGCGGTCGATACCACGGCAGCGCTCAGCTCTGCAGTCAACAGTCCGTCGTGACGACGCGGCTATTGCCCGTTACCAACAAACTTTGTGAGCCTCACCAGTTAGACGGGCCAACTGAAAGTTCGGTTTTTGTGTCGTTTTTTTTTCATCTGAGGAGCAGCGAGGCAATGTGCCATATCACCGCTTATTTTGCTGGGTATGACCGGCATCCGCTGTTACCTTAGCCGCCTGAGGAAAATTGTCACCTTAATCACTTCCAGGTAGCTTATGCGGTGACCGACTGCTGCTGCTCTATAACACGGATCTGCCATCTCACCAAATTGCATTTTATTGACATCGCTTCCCGCAGCGATGCTCTGAATGCTCGGCGTTTTGATGAGGGGAGCCTGTGGATGCTGGTCACGAGCAGTTTGCGAGGATGCCGATGGTGGCGCTGCCGTCGAGCTGGGGCGCCGTAATGCGTCACGTTCAGTTTGTATGGCAGTTGGACACGTTGAGCAGAATGAGAATGTGGTGAGCCGCGGGTCAGTACGTTCAGTTGGCGTTTGCTGGCAGACGAGGGAGACATCAACAACGGTGTGCAATGCAAATGAATTGCTTATTATGGCCTGTTGCGCCGAAATTGGTCAACGGCCTTGTTCTGTATTCTGTTGTATGCATTGTGCTTAATACGTACCATCCATGCGGATGTGGTTATTATGGTCATTCGCTAGACGTATACACTGGGATGATTCACATGGGAAAGAAGTAAAAGCGATGCATAAAAAACTCATAAAGCACGACAGCGTTATGCGCAGCCCATTCATGAGTGGGAGTGGTTCTTTGAAGAGAGAAACCTGAGGTGTTCCCTACTAAACAATGCTAGATATACTAACAAAAACTTTGGTGACCTGAGCAACATTTTTAGGCTTAGGACCACGTTGTGTACTGAGCAGTTTCTAGCAGTAAAAACTGCTAGAAAAAACTGCACTTTAAAGAAACTGCCTTTGACCAGGTGATCTTGTTCCTTGACTCGAGGTCATATGTCGACCCTTGTATTTTGTTTACTTTGAGGTTATATCTCCAAAGGTGCTCTGTATGGTGGTTTCTTGTGTGAGTTAAAAACAGTTGATCTTACCAATTTACACATCCACAGATCCTGCCTCACACTAAGTGCACATACCGCTGCCTGGTTTGTGACTGATATTCTGATATCGTCCTAAAAATTTGTTGGTTGGTAGAACACGTTGTGGAGGATGACATATATATATATATATATATATATATATATATATATATATATATACCGGCTCGTTGCCTTTGAAAGTTAGTGGCAACAATGTAGATTGTAAGCATTATGTACAGTTTTGATATTGACTAGATGGTCGCCTGAGTTAAGGCCAATCGAGCTAGTTTTGCTTCTTTCAGTCACATATGCAACCACACCCTCACTCAAAGTATTTATGCCCGTCTTTTAAACCGGATTTTTGACAACCATTGGAAATGTACCTGATTTGTCGCTTATTTCGAAATGGTTGACCTCGCTTTGACCTGACCCAGCCCACTTACTTGTCACGGTAGACCTGGTTCAAACAGTTATGCGCTATTTAATTATGCATGGCAAAGTAGACGGAATTTTATCACTTTGGCTTACTTCACTCCAGAGTTATTTGGGAAACCCGCTGGGGAGGAGGAAGGTTAAATTGACACACCAGAACTTTAAGAGTGCTTGGTTAAGTTTGTGCGCTGCATCAAAGGCATCATGCGTTTTTATAAGTCCAAGCAAGTGCCACAAACAGGCAGTTCAGAGAAGCACAAGTCCAACGTTAGCAGGGTTTTTGTTGAAAGTGACTACATCCGCACGCTGTAACGGCTCAAAACGCGCTGATGCAACTGCGACAATCCTGACAATCCTGGCAAATGCGACAATCCTGACAATCCTGGCAAGTGCGACAGTCCTGACGTGCTGCACAATCCGCTGGAACTCTGCCCGCCAACGCGTATCTTGGAGATGCCAACACAAATAGCTCAGTTATGGGTCTGAATTGTAATTCAGTCGTTTAACTGTTGCATTATGAAGATATACTGTCACAACGTAAGACTGTTGGATGCGCAGAATACGTAAGTTTCCCTTAAATGGACGTTGAGTTCAACCGGTGGGTGCTATGGTATTTGAAACTGTGCTCATTTTGCAGCTGTCGTATTCGCCGGAAGCATCCGGTACTCCTGTAAACTTTAAACAGTGCATTCGTAGCTCCAGCAAACAGACCGCTGCACATGCGATATGACTGACATTGTGTCAAAATACGTAACAGAGATGTTTGGGGCAAGTCGGAAAATTTCACCGATCTTCTTCGAACCGTTTCGCAAAAACTAGCGGAAAACCCGAGTGAGGCCTTTTGTCGGTCTCAGGGGACACTGGCTGCGCTCAAAAGGCGTTTCTGTCGTTAAGGCCTAGATTGACCCTGTCGTTCTCCGTTCGTTGTAAAACATCTGGCGGAGATTCTGGTCGGGTGGTGCTGTGGGTACTCTGGAGAAGGCAGACCGGGTGGTGCTGTGGACACTCTGGAGAAGGCAGACCGGGTGGTGCTGTGGATACTCTGGAGAAGGCAGACCGGTTGGTGCTGTAGATGCTCTGGAGAAGGTAGAGGCTCCGGCCGCGGAACAGGCCGGGAATGTCGGAGCTCTCAAGTATATCACGCGAACTGGGCACGCAATCAGAATGATGTGCGTCGGAGATCATCTGCGCGGCAAAATTAAATATGTTTTTGACTAAAAGTGTTTTTGTGTGGTGACGTTCCCTTACCCCGTCAAACAGTGACGAGCGGCGAAATCACAAATCTGTCACGTCGGTTGGCAATATTTTGTTGACAGTTGAGGGATGGATTCTGAGAGAAGGTGTCGCTGAAGGAGGGACAGGCAGGCGAGGATGCCGCGGCACTCACAAAACCGCGAATTTTGTCCTCAAACTTGCTACGGCAACTTGTTATGTAAACAGTATCCCAGAGAAGAAAAGAGAGCCTCCATCCGAGCCGTGAGCGCTCGTGGGCGCGCTTTGATTTCACAGCCAATACCTGAGTGCCGCCTGCGTACTGCACTACGGTTGCGTTAGCGGCGGAGAGGATCTAGTCGTTCGCATCAGGCGGCAGAGAGCACGCCCGAGGGGAAATTCGTGGAAGCTTCTTGGAAAAGGCACAAATCCGGCGGGAAGTTTTACGAATCCCATCGAAGTAAGTGAAACGTATCCTCTGAGTATGAATACGCAAAAAGTTTTGGAACCGAGATATACTTTCACTGAGAATGGGTGCATGTCTTGTACATCAGCGTAGCGGACGGGATCCAAAAAGTTGCTTAAATCAACCACGTTCCCCAATATCAAAATCCCATAGTCTGCCTCCAATGCCGTATGTGATGCCGTTAGAATTCCTTTAATCCCAAGCCACCCCCGTGGAATTCTGTGGACGAAATCATCCGTATCAGGGTGAAGCAGGAAGGTTGCCAGAGGACAGGAAATAGTAGTTCTGGTGTTAGACAACCCGCTCTACTACAGCTGTGTTTCATGTGTGCTATTCTCCCATTTGTATGGGTTTTAGCGACGACCGGTTGCATCAATCAGAAAGATAAGATAATTGTATTGTGAACAGTTTAGTTCACGGATGTAATATGAATGGCGGCGAAAAGTAGGGAGCATGGCCGCGTGTAATGGTGAGGCGAAGTTGACCGGGTTAGTCGAATCGTGAGACCGGAAGCTCGTGTTTGCGTTTTTTCCTTCTTTCTGGTATTCCGCACCGCCGAAAACTACCAGCTTTCACTTGCGATCAATCATGAGATGGTTCGTTGGAGCAGGCAAGGGGCGGCTAGGTGATGCAAGTGTTACTGTGTGTGTTCCGTAAGATGGCGTGCGTCGTGAGGCAGTCAGCATCCGGCATCTGCCCGCTTCAGCGACGATATCAGTGTTTGCGTGGTGTGGAAGACCAATTGTCGAGTGCATATTGCTATGGACGGTAGGTGACACAAAGGTATTTGGATCGGAGCTGGGAAACCGTCTTCTTCATGCTTCATGTCATGTACACGCCTTCGCAAAATTAATGTCATGTACCAGGATCCAGCCGGTTGTTGACCTGTAGGGAAACTGCGCTGAGCGATCCGTGCTGTCCTTTTCACCCATCACTTCCATGCAGTTGCTGTGCATTACTGCACCAGTTCTAGCCCAATTCAGCCGCGTCCGCAGCGCGCAGTCAGCGAGTGTGCATAATTGAACCGCATCAGTCGCTGGCCGGACTCGTCGGTCGGGGCGCGGCTAATGGGTCCGCGTGGCAGCTACTGACGGACTGCTCGAGGCCGGCCGGCGGGTGCCGCCCTCGGTCCGCTCGCCGTCACCGGACGGGCGACAGTGGGCCGCGTCCGGCCGGCGGCCGACGCCGGCGCTCCCGTGTGGGCGCCAATCACCGTGCTCTATCAGCGGCGACAATGCCTAGCCGCGTGGCACGGCTGATGCCGTCGATGTGGAGGCGCCGTAGTCGGTCGTCGGCGCGCGCGGCGTCGGTCTCGACGGAATGGCGCCAGCAGACCCGCAGGGCGACACCAGAGGTGTGTTGTTATTCGTTGCGAGGCGTCGTTGTGGGACTGCACGCATGCCAGCGAGAGACTGCGCTAGGACAACGTCGTCCGTGCGTGTGGCTAGCGCAGGGCTGCCAGCGGTACCAGCAGCCCCTTACATGGGATGAAGCGTGTAGTCATCGGAGCCCCTCCCCCCCCCCCCCTCCCCACCAGAAGTTGATTACTTATGCCAAAGCAGGTATCAACCCTCTGTTGTACATAATGTCTGACTTTGACCTTAATGACCGTGGCAGCAGACGTGCCTGGACCCCATTGGATCCTTCGAAACAAAAACTGTAAAAATGTACCTCATATCTCGGAAGGGTGCCTCCCCAAAGACAATTCCAGAGGTGTTCTAGGACTCTAGAAGGCTGCTTGACTAAGTTTGTAAGTGAATCACGGATCTGTTAGGATCATTTTACAACATTTGAAAATGGATACCGCATCCCTAAAAGATTCAAGATCTAGGACTCACAAGCGATCCAGGAATCCGTCTCCCACGTCTGTGCGCACAAAGGGATAATAAGGATGGTGCATGATCTCGAACGATCTTTTGTATAATGCTGGGCTTCTACGTCATTTTGGGCATTCCAGTCCTGTACCAAATCAGGCGGCACTGTGGCACTTCATGGAGGTTGTTAGCCACCGCCTCTCCATTTAATGCAGGTTCTCTTTGGATTTATTCAATTTTATTCAGTAAATTAAAGCATAAGCGCATTTTTCTCTTATTCCGTGCAGTCTTTGGTCCACTTTTCTCTGAACCCTCTACAACTGTTTTGCATTTTTGCCCAAGCTAAGAGCATGCAGCATAAGAGAGCCTGCATTGCAAGACCTTGCCAGCTGCCCCGTTTTCCTAGTTTGCATACTGGCTTCAAAGATGGCGCTTGCCGACGGCAGCGAGTATTTACAGCATTTGCCGTCCGCAGCATCTACAGCATTTCCTGAAAGCTTCGTTGAAAGGATTTGTGAATGCCAGGCAATCTTCAATTCGAATACCTTGTTCCAAATCATTCCATGCCTTACTTAATCCCAAATCGTAGAAAACTGTCGCCATGGCACAATTGTCGCACCTTAAATGTTGCGTGTGATCCGGGCAAAAACCACCATTTACGCAACTTGAAGCGTAACATCCACCACTTATTCACATGACATATGTTACCTCAGCCTCTCCATTTGATGACCTACTGCGGAATGTTATGCGCTGTCTTGGCACACAACGACATCACCGTGCACTCCGACGGACAGGCGGACAGGCGGCATCACCGTGCACCCTGACTGCACATGATCCATAGTCCACTCTATGGCGTGTATCAGGCTGGGTGCTGCGAACAATGCAACGAGGCATGAACGATCACTTGACAATTAATGTGTTGTTGAGGCGATTATGCGTTAAAGGGAATGTTCCACCGCGGAAGATGTTGAAGCAAGCATCAGTTATGATGAAACAAGCTTACCTTGTCCTGTTGGTATACTTTTTAAGTGGAAGGCTGCTCTAGAGAGCACAGTCTTTGTACTAAATGTGCTCCTCAATGCGTCAATGTTTGATTACGTCATCGTGCCTCGCACAACATTGATCGCGATACAATTTACGACGGTTATGTCTGGAAATCGCGCTCACGAACGCCAGATATGAACGCTTCGACCATTATATTTTTCTTGGCTTTGATCGCCGCGTGGCTTATGGAATGGCAGGATTTGAATGACGTTATTATGATGTCATGAATGCCAGGTTGGCTTTGATGGTGGATGAATGGATGACGCTGTTGGAATAGAGCTACATCACGTTCATGGCTGGATGGTGCAGATAAAAGTTGGTGCGTCAAAGTTGACGTAATTAAAATACTACAATCGCAAAATGTCAAAATAACAGTAATCTCTTAAGTCACAATAGAGTATGGTTCGTGGTAATGTTCGTCAGTGCCAGCAACGAGCTTCTGTTTGACATAGGAAGCGGCGGATACATAAACCGTTAAAGCTCATTTGTCATTGAGCTGCTCACTGTACTTTTGAAGTGGCGTCGCTCCTGTGATAATCGATAGCAAACTATAACGCCGTTCAGCCAGGTGCTCTGAGAGTTGGCTGTTTCCCGGATCGGACCAAATGGGCTCGCTGCGATTTAGTGTGCGGCTGTTCAGTCGTTCTTGCAAATAGAGACTCGAACAGAAAGCCATTTTTATGAAAAGGAACGCAAAATAAACTAGAACTGGCCGATTGAAATCATTGAGCCGCGGCTGAATGCAGCTTGGTTCCTGCAGCTCACATAACATACGAAAGCTCATAAAACCATGTGGGTCACATATTTTTAGATGGCGAAGTTCACCAGTTATTTTCTTCTTGATGTGCCACGGTTTTCGACTCAGTTGAAGGCTCGATCGGCTTCATTCGACTGACACTAAGGAGTATAATTATACTTGTCATTAAAGTTTAAAGAATATAATGGCATTGAGAGAAAATGAATGTAGCACAGGCAGGCAGCCCGCTGTCATCGCCAGTTGGTATGACTGTTGCCACACTTGTTCTCCACCCATTCTTACTGGTTCCCTGACTGAATGACTGTAACTGGCCCAGACTCACCATACACCTCACTCAAACTCATACTCATTCATACTCTCACCACCAAATGCGAAGTTAGGCGTGATAACTTAGCGCAATTTTCGCCAGCCACACATTTCTTATAATTATCACGACACGAAGCTCGTTCGCTCCAGTCGCATTTTGCCTGAAGGGATGATGTAATGACAAGTCATTCTCCGTTAATGGCAAGGACGCTTAGGGCAAAAGCAGACGTCATACGCAATAAGCTGGATCACAAATAACATTTGTAGGCCAGTGCAACAAGCATACCACAGTAGACCAATGACAGCATAAAAAGGAACGCACGCATTGATTTCCAGCATTTTATGTCTTCCTCACCAGGCAAAGACCTCGGCACCGCAATAAAGGGACGCGCACCGCAAGTTGTTTCGCGGCATGTGGTATTTGATCAACATCGATATGACAATACAACTCATAAACCTGCATGTGTGAACGAGGGCTCGGTGTTTCATCAGGGAATTGGGACATTTGCTTCACAGACATGAACGGAGCCCAGCGGCCTGGCGATGTCTTCCTAAATGCACGGTGGTATTGACCATTTCCGGATGTTCTAAAACCTTTAGCAGCTGGGTCATTGCATATGAACGGCTTCTGAAATTTTGGCGGTGCTATACCTTCTTGCATTGGAAATGTTAATTTTGATTCGGATCCCGCCGATTTGAATTCCTTTGAACACTGTTTTGATTGATCCAAAATAAAATTATGAAAGTGTCGTGCCAATTTCCCTGACTCAACATCGAGAATCTTGAAATCTGTGGAAGCCGTATGGGAACTCACAGTGCCCGCGCAAATGAAACCACTCCTCAGTTCTGCGAAACATACTGTGTGCAAAATACTGCCCGTTAAAATTTGCAACAAACTGTTGCCATGTCCCATTGTTTGCGTACTTAACACGGCGGTGTCGTGTCGATTGACCACGGGCGCGTTGCAAGAGGTCGCGGTGCATGCTACCCTTTGGTCGGCGTTGCTGGCAGTGTCGGTTCGGTGGCGCTCAGTTTATGTGTTGTAAGCTGGTTTCTCACGGAGGGCAGGATGGCTTGTAACCCGACGGTTTTCGCCAATCGCTTATCGTTTGGTGGTCATCGCCTGCCAGGATGTGCTTTTTAGGGCATGCGGCGACTGTTCATCTGTAGAGGTTTCAGGACGAACCCTGAATGATTAAGCGCGCTGGTTTCTCACGTGCAGACCCGGGCTGTATTGATTCCAACGGTCACGGCACAGGGTCCCATTAGGTAAATGATTACGTCTAGTTTGGTTAGGTGATTGTCACGGCCGGGTGACGCAAGGCTTTCAGGGTCGTCAGATGCTTTGTTTTAGCGGAGCTTTTTTAGCTTTGGCCCTTTGTGGCGTTTGTAGCTTTGATTTTGGACCCTGCTGGGAAGCAGTTAACCCCAGCACGCAACACCGGACGGCTGCCCGCCCAGCTGAGCTGCCCGCTCAGCTGAGCTGCCCGCTCGGCTCAGGTGCCCGCTCGGCTCAGGTGCCCGCTCGGCTCAGGTGCCCGCTCGGCTCAGGTGCCCGCTCGGCTCCGGTGCCCGCTCGGCTCAGCTACCTGCTCGGCTCAGGTGCCCGCTCGGCCCAACTGCCCGCTCGGTTCAGCTGCCCGCTCGGTTCAGCTGCCCGCTCGGCTCAGCTGCGCGCTCGACTCAGCAGACTGGACTTCAATGGATCTCTCTCTTAAAGGCGTCATAGCTGCTGACGGAAAATAACGTTTTCTTAACACCACCACTCTCCCAATGGCCATAATAACAATAAGCAACCCGTTAGTAAATACCAAATGTAACATGCCTCAGGTACGTTAGTAGCAACCTATTTTACTAAGCATGCTACTCATTCAGGAAATTTAGGATGAAACTGCTCGGTTGTGACAGTCAGGGTCTTCGAAAAATGAGTTGGCAGAAATATTTTAAGAATTGCTTAGCAGGGAGATGAGACAGAGTATTCTAGGCCGCGTTACACATAATCTATTTCAAATTCTAAGCGATGGTACTTTCATTATTTTCCTGGTTGCTTCCTGTATGACTGAATGAAGGCGTTCACTCCATCAGACATCTAGCTAGGCTACCTTGGACAGCGGCCAGGCAACGAAGCCAACGTCGGCTTTGAGGTTCTTCCATTACACTGGCCCGTCCATTGTTTGCACAGCCCGGTGCATTTCACTGCAATCGTACGTCTTCAGTCCTCCGACAAGTCAGAGCCGTGTGATTATGCAACTACCCGCGGCGGCCCCTGCCGCTGTCGCGGGTCGGCTGTTGACGCTGCGGTCCATATTGCCTTGGAGCGTCGGACTTATTGCCGCGGTCGCGAATGACGGCGCCATTTCAAACAAACAACGGATCACCCGCGCGCAGCGCCGCGCGTCAGAGCAGGAGAATTTACGCGTTTAACCCCGCAGTACGCGTTGTCTGGCGCGCAGAGCCGCGGCGTCGATCCGTCGGCAGGCGGCCAATCGCATTCGCTGAACGAGCACCACGTGACGGACGTCAGCTGACCTGACGTTGGTATTGCCGAAAGGAGGGGATAGCCAGCGAGAGGCGCTCAAGAGAGAACTTAAAACAGAGCTGACGTGGGAGCCAGAAAGGTTTCATTTACATGGCTTGTTGCATATTACATGGCAATATTGCTGATGCGGCTTGGGTGGTTTCTGATGTGCTGGACGGCAGCTCTTTTCAGCTGAAGTTAATCTCTGTATGACAGTTGGATGGCTATTCAGCTGTTAGGCAGGTTGCTGGGCTGGACGCAAAATGACCTTGGCGGTCGACACACCCGAAACCTCACTCATCATCGAGGCACCATTATAAAGAATAAGAGACACACGTCGTACACCCCGATATAGGCCCGAGAGTCAACCTCTGCTCGATATCACTCGGCCCTCATGTGATACGAGCGGCGCCGTCTGAACGGGAGGCTGAAGCGTCGACGGAGGCGACAGTTGGCAGTTGTAACGGCGCCGCGGGCGGGCGGGCCGCTTCGAAGCGACGGCCAGCCCTCGTGGGGACGGGGCGGGGTGGGGAAGCGCTTGCGACGAAAGCGTCCGGAGAGCGCTCCGCCGGGAGGCGGTGGCCGCCGTCGAGCAGTCAGCTCCCGGCCACCGGCGCACGAATAGCGGCGCTGCCACGCGATGCCCGTCACCTCATCCATTATGGAGGCGGGCAGGGCCAGCGGCCGGAGCCGTCCGCTCACGTGGTGGCCGCCGCCCCCCGGAGGCCCGCGGCCGGCGCTGTGCCGGCGGCGGTGTCCGCAGTGCGCGCCCGCGCGCCGCTCACGCCACCCTGTCTCACGGCACCGGTCTGTGGGGTCGCTGGCCTACGAGCCACCGCTCTTTAGTAAGAGCTTGGGTAAAGTGCCCCCCGCCTCCGTCTCACGCAGCGCATAGCTGGTTGCTTTAGCAACCAAATGGCGGCACCAAAGGCAGCGTAATAAGTACGAAAGCTGTCCCCAGGGATGGGTCGTACGATTGTGCGTCTTCTGAAGATGGGTTTTCTGGAGTTTGTCAGGATAATACTCTCGCTGAGCCCGTGACACGGAGCGCACGTCCTCTCGAGCGTCGATCCCTTGGGTTTGGTCCTTCGCAGGGGGCTCGCTGACAGGTCCTTTCGGCCGACAACCAGGTGTGTTGCAGGATTGGAGGACTTCCATTCCGCTGGGGGGGGGGGGGGGGGGACAGACAGGAGGTCACCACTCACGATTGTGTCCGCGGGAATGGGGTGAATACCGGCAACCATGCGAACAGCCGACGTTCCCATTGTCCCGAAGCTTACCGGCCCGAACAAACCATACCGTACGGCACCGCACCGTGCGGAAATCCACTCCATAACCCGAGTGAGACACCAATTGCCTGTCGTCTACAGCTGTCGTCTTAATTTGTCACATATATGAGACGTCGGTGATGAATGGTGGCACGCCCGGTGTCCGTATTCGTAATAATGAGAGTCATGCGTGTTATGACGGCCTGCGCCGTGCACAAAGGGGGTGTAGGTTGACGCAAGATCGAAAGTATGACCGATCTGATGCCGGCACCACCCAGGAACATTGCAAATTGTCGTGTTCCGGGTACAGTTGTAACATTGGTTCGGGACAGCCTCCAGAAATGTGTGTTGGTGTGGGGAGAGGGTGCTTTAGAGAGTTGGAATGCTTCAGTGCCCACCATTAAGTTGCTGATTAAAAAACTGCAACCCTCTAGGTATGCTTAAGATTACCGATTAGCTGGCTGGTTTCATTCACCCGGCCCTGCGCGTCGCCGAGAAAACCGCGCTCAACATTTGTCTTCCAAAGCTGAGAACAATACGGCCGTTGGCCAGCGTGGCGGAACGATTCCCCGGCAGCAGCATCCACTGCCTGCCGCATCTGTCTGTTGCGACGAATGTCCGAAATTGGGGCACGCATGCTCATCACACCTTTGGAGTCAGGGATGCACTGATAAATTTGCAATGAAGGGGAGACACTCGGAAGCTCACTGAAAACCTCTGTCTTATTTTAGCGCCCCGTGGGCGCGCGAAATTGCTTGCATGAGAAAAAAAACATGACATCCTATGGGTTTGCCGAGTTTTGTCTGTCTACCTCCCATTTGTCACTGTCAACATATTCTCACGCACATCCTAATACTGGATGGGAGGGAACGGGGGTGGGACACTTGCTCCTGGGGGAGCAACGTGCGTATGCCCCTGAATCAGACCACTTCTTGAAGGGAGCTGATGTGGTCAGTGGAGCAACGAATGCGACAAAGGAGAGTGCCAGATAAAAGCTCTCCCTAACAAGCGGTAGACAACCTCCCCCCTCCCCCTCCAGAGATTGGGGCGCGAATAGCAGTCCAGTCACTACCACTAGCTACCACTACCACTAGCCTTTGCCGATCCCCGCATTTGGGTACTGTTTGTTGCGGCGGCGAGATGCTGCGGTGGTCCTCCCGCCCTCAAGTCACCTTCGCCGCCACCACAGTCCTCCGGGTCGCCCGGAGGAGCCGTCTGCCCCGAACGGCTTCATTTGACGGCGCCGCGCTGGATTTGTGGCCGGGCCGTCAGCGAATTCAGCGGTTCGTGTCCCGACCGCCCCCGGGGATTCAGGAGGAGGTCGTCGCGGCCGACGTAATAGAATCTCGCCGAGACGGACGGCGACGGCTCATGATTCACGGTCGGCTGCAGGCCGCGGTCTCGAATGACAAGCAGGCGGTGGTGTGGCCGTGCCCAGTCGGGCGCCGTCGCCCGTTTGGCCCGCTGATGGGGCGCGCCTGGAATGCCAACTGCCCGCCAGGCGGCCCGACACCGAGCTCGCCGAAGCTTCCGGCGCCCGGTGGCCGGTAGGTGGCGCGGCGAGCGTCGGCCACGGTGAGAATGGTGGGAGGCCTGACTTGATGCGCGCGCGTGCCGTGCTGTGCGTGCAGTGGCGACGCGTTCAGAGTATTTTATTGGGAGTGATAACGCGATCAGATGTCGAATGTTCTAAGGTCAAGTTGAAGACTTCGAACGCGGTTAATCGAAAATAAACTTATCGACGTGGTATATTTCGACTATTACGGCGGGAGGCGATCTCATGGCGAAACGCCGAGAGACGGATGGCGATGGGATAAAAAGTACAACATAATTTATTGAGTGAGAAATGCGAAATGATAATGGCAAGGTATTGACAGGGTCAAAGGCCGAAATTGCAGTACAATGCCCGGTGGCAAATGAAGGTCAAAGGTCAAATGCAAAATGACTGGATAGCAAAATGTCGACCGAGATCAAGACCAACTTGGAAATAGTGAAGGAAAAAGAACGTCGTTAGCCCAGATATCGACAGGGATGAAGAATGACGCATAACTGATTGAATGACAAAATGTCAGGAGATATTGCGTGACAGCCGGACGTGATACCAGCAGCTCGCGGGCAGCGAACTGGGTTCGCTCCCTTGAGCAGGTCGCGCAGGTGAAGTACACGCTGATCCGTCGTCTCCTGCCGGATGTATGTGATCCGACGGTGCGCCCTGGTCGATCCTGATCTCACCGTCGGGACCTGCTGAATGTGATCCGACTGCCCGCTGTGGCGATGCTGGTCCCACCACCAGGGCCGATTGAACCCGATCTGACCCGGGCGCGATCGCGTGGATGAAGTTAATGCTGTTGATTACATACGCCAGCATGGGTGATGTTGATACGATTGATTGCATTACCGGGGTGAAAAGACGGTGTATGGACGGAACAGTCTGGTGGTGTCACCCCGATTTAAGGTACGGACTGCATGCAACTCATGGGCATCCCAGACCGAACATGCACATCATCATAATTTATATGCGACTATCATTTACGACTTTTCGGGCGAAAGACAGACTTTCCATCAACTTCTCAACCGATCGACGCAGTCTGGAACAGACAACCACGGCTGATGAGGCGTGAAGTGGTGTCTGGCCAGTTTCAAGGTACTCGTTGAGTCTCCTGCCCGAACCGTCAGCTACCGAGCTGTCCAAAACTATGCGTAGCTTGTCGCCGTGATGTGTGCCTTTTTGTAGTAGCGAAAGCACGGCATGTTTTTATTGTGTTCTCGACGTGCTCAGTGACCCGGCGCAGAGGACCAGAAATGTTAGATATGTTAATACACTGGGATTGATAACTGTCGTGGTGATGATGATGTGCTGGAGTTCTAGGGCGCATCGAGGACCAATGGTCTGGCGGCGCCCATAATTAATTACCGTCGAAATGCCTATTGGCTGCAGGTGGGTCGGGTCGCCAAAATTTTCGTTGCATTCACACAAAAATCGAGGGCTCAGCATTCAGTGATAATATCGCGTGATTTCGCGAGAAGAAAACCATTTCTTTGAAGTGCCGACGAGAAGTGCTGTCCGATGTGTAACTACGCATAAGGAAAG
Organism: Pollicipes pollicipes; assembly: GCF_011947565.3. Classification (NCBI taxonomy): domain Eukaryota; kingdom Metazoa; phylum Arthropoda; class Thecostraca; order Pollicipedomorpha; family Pollicipedidae; genus Pollicipes; species Pollicipes pollicipes. The sequence continues at coordinate 22,818,845 of NW_023596448.1, read as the reverse complement.
TCGCACTTCCTCACATCCCCAAATGAATGCAGTAATATCGCCTCACGAAATTGAGTTCACGTTCATCCTGGATAGTGGCAGAGCATTTCTAACACTCTCGTGTAATCATTCTAATTGCGGCCGCCGCGGCTGGTCGTGAATTTCCGATGCGCAGTCCAAAGCGCACGGCCGGATCACTCCGGATAAGGTCGACGGCAGACAGCCGTCACGCTGCGGCGGGGGCGGCGCGGGAGGGGGGAGGGGAGAGAGGGCGCCGCTCCGGGCGGCTGACGCAGCTGACCCGGCGCACGGCGGGCCTCTGCCGTGTCGTGGGGTGCGGGAGGGGGGGGGGGGGGCGCCGCTCCGGGCGGCTGGCCCAGCTGACCCGGCGCACGGCGGGCCTCTGCGTGTCGTCGGGTGCGGGAGGGGGGGGGGGGGGCGCCGCTCCGGGCGGCTGGCCCAGCTGACCCGGCGCACGGCGGGCCTCTCCCAGTTGTGGGGTGCGGGAGGGGGGGGGGCGCCGCTCCGGGCGGCTGGCCCAGCTGACCCGGCGCACGGCGGGCCTCTGCCGTGTCGTCGGGCGGTGCGGGAGGGGAAGGGGGCGTCACTCCGAGCAGCAGACCCAGCTATCGGCGCTGACCCAACGCACTTCGGACCTCTACCGTGTGGTGGGGTGCGGAAGGGGAGGGGGGGGCGCTGCTCTCGGCGGCTGACCCAGCTGCCGGCGCTGACCCAGCGCACGGTGGGGCCTCTGCCGTGTCGTGGGGGGGGGGGGGGGGGTAAGGCGCCGGTCCAGGTCGCTGACCGGGCGCATGGCGGACCTCTGCCGTGTCGCGGGCGCGCACTTCGAACAGATATGATCTCTTGCAGCTGGACACGACGCCGGCAGGGGGCGCGGAGGACGCGGCACATGTGAGGGACCTCTGACGTCACTCGTGACTCACAGCCAATACGCTTTCTTCATGACCGCGCAATGTGCATTGAGGTGACGTCCGGTTGCACCGCGATTACTTGGGAACAAAAGGAGCATTTCATAGTGCCTGAAACCACCCAGGCCCATCGATTTTGGAGCTCCTTTGTTTGCGATGCTGCCAAAAGGGAGCAAGCAATGCCTGCCTGGGCGCACGTCCAATGGCTTCGCATGACACTTCCTGTTGCCGTCACGGCATCGTGGTGCGCTTCACTTTATCATCAAATTGGCCGTGCTGGTGGCATCCAGCAACCTCACTTACCGTTCGTTACGCTGGTGCGTCACGTAGGCAAGCCGCCACTGCTCTGCCCTGTCAGACTTTGCCAGGGCTCGCCGCTGGCTGATTCTGATCTGCGACGATCTAGGCTTCAGTGCGCGCATCGAGCGCTTCGCGATATTCGTTTCGTGGAACATCAAATCGGTCTTTGTACTGTGCCGTGCATTCGCTTTATCGCCGGTCAGACAGTATTGATCGTGGCTTCCACTTCAGCGCGACACGGACGCCGAGCGTTCGTCGCCGCTCTCCCACCGCTGCCGACTGTGTCGGCGAAGGCGCCCCCTCCTGAGTGTTCACTGTCCCTCATCAGACAGCCTTTGCCCTCGCGAGCGTCCCCCTGTCCCTCATCAGACAACCTTTGCCCTCGAGAGCGTCCCCCTGTGCCTCATCTGACGGTCTCTGCCCTCGCGAGCGTCCCCCTGTGCCTCATCTGACGGCCTCTGCCCTCGCGGGCGTCCCCCTGTCCTTTATTTGACGGCCTCTGCTCTGTCCCTCATCAGGCGACCGCTCCCCTCCCGAGCGTCCCCCGTCCCTCACCAGACGAGCGCTGTCCGCATCTGACGGCCGCTGCCCTCCTGGGTGTCCCCCTGTCCCTCATCAGACGGTCACTGCCCCCAAGCGGTGCCCATCATAGGTGGGCGACGGCGGCTGCGGCTCGCTGTGACGCCCCGCTGTGGACGGCGCCCAGCCGGGCCCTGATACCCGGGCAACTCTGATGGATGCGCCCAATTTCATGCACGGACCTGAGATTGGCTCTCTAGGCGGAAATTTGCTGCGGTCAGAAAGACGAGCCAGACCTGGCCGGGCCGCGCTCTTTGAACTGCTACCAGGCATCAGCCGGTCTGATCGACTGCATAGGCCTGTGGGCGTGGGCGCGGCGTGATCACAGCGCGCTCGTAAAGACGGAACGAAGCCAGACAGCCACCGGCAGCTTCCGGGCGCAGTGCAGCAGCTTGCAGGCTGTTCGAACTGCCAGGTCGTGAGTTGGAAGCTTCCTGGTGCGTTACAGCAGCTTGCAGTCTGCTAGAACCGCTAGGTCGTGAGTTGAAAGCTTCCTGGTGCGTTACAGCAGCTTGCAGGCTGCTGGAACCGCTAGGTCGTGAGTTGAAAACTTCCTGGTGCGTTACAGCAGCTTGCAGGCTGCTGGAACCGCTAGGTCGTGAGTTGGAAAATTCCCGGCGCGCTGGTTGCAAGCTAGTGGAACCGCTGGGTGGTGCGTTGAGATGGAGTGTCGCACTGGTGCTCCAGATGAGACTTGATGACGGTGACGGGGCAGGTGGACGACTTGCTGACCATTCTGGCTGTTGGTGTCGTCAGCCTCCTTCAGTGTGGGAGGCTCAACGTCATCAACATTCCTTACATTCCTTAGGTGTGTTTTGGTCCCGAAGTCCTGATGTCGATCTTCGCTGCCAATTTTGGTTGAGTGACACCTGCGCCGTCGGGGCCCCAAACTTGCGTGTGCGTGGGCTAAAACACTCATGTCTGCGGGTGAATGTTCGTGCCTCGCGTGAAGTCGACCAGCGGCTCGTCTTCACGTCTGCATAGAGCTTGATTCATTACGCCGCGATAACACGGCCAGTGAGCACCTTTGGCGACGGTGGCTTCAAAAACAGGCCCGCTGATCGGGCTTCGATTCGTGTCGAAGTTCTCTTCACATAACTGGGGCTCAAACATGCATGCGACGGCATTCCCAAGCCTGAGAGTGGACTGTTGTGTTCGCGTGGTATGCCATCAGGCTGAAAGGCAGGAACGCATATTAAGTTCCCCCAGAGGGCAAAAGTTCCAACATTTGTGTAAACTTGGGGCAGATGAGTCGTCCGGTCTGGCATATCGAGCGATGCGAACCTGCGTAGAGACATCGAAAACACAGAGGAAACGTTCAAGTTATAATTGGATGCATCTTGCATATTTTCTTCGCGGTGCTCGTGGGCGTTAATTAGCGTTGTTGCTAGTGCTGTGTAGTGAAAGGCGGGGACGTCGCCCATGGTCCATCGTCATTGCCGGATATGCTGGACTAAACCGGCGTGTTTGAACTTACCGACATGTGGACAGCAGACCCCGCGCTTAAAACGCTGAGCCACGACGTTTTTGTGCAGATCATTGATCTCCCTCGATACGATATCAATTAACCACAATGACGATGTCCATCCGCCAGGGTCAGTCTGTTGTGTGGCGGTCATCTGGTAATGATGATGATGATCATCATCATCATGTGTGGCGAGCGCTCGTGAGGGATAACACGGGGATCGGCGGACTGGCATTCAGTGGACCGGGCACGGCTGCGCGATGGGCCACATGCACCAATGGCACGTGCGCTGTCTTTCGTTTCGCTAGTCGAGCATGTTGCCAAGCGCGGTAACTATTGCTCCGGCGGTACACTCGGACCCAGACGGCCCCTTTTTGAGGACATGTCGTGAGCCTTTTAATTGGATGGATTCCTAGGATCAGGGCGCACGCTAAGCAGTGTTTGTCGCGTGTGCTTGAGTTCATTAGCGACGTCACATGTCGCGCGGCCGTCATGCGTGCACACATGCTTGTTGACACCGTTCCAAGCTGCGTAATGTGCTTGCGATGGAGCTATGCCACCCGACGAGGCGCGCTACAGCGAACACACACGGCAGCACCGGTCGGCCGCGACACCGCCGCCATGTGCCGCTACTCGCCTGCGCGTGAATGGCGCCAGTGGCGGGACAGGTGGACGCTTGAGTGGCTCCCTATGTGGCACGTTCGAGCTGTTGCCCCCGGGGCTGAGAAGATGGCCCAAGAGCCAAGTGTCTTCGTTTGCGCCAGGGTGCCTGTTTTTTTCGGGTGGTACATTCGTCCACGCCGAACGCTAAAAGCCACTTAAAGAGAGTCTCGCCCGAGGGGCACGTTTGGAAAACACACTCCTGTTAAACCTCAGGACTGGTTACGGCTAATGATAGCACTGGGAAGTGCCACTGAAACATCGTCAGCACGTGATACGGATATCAGTTTTAGTTATTTTGAGTCAAAATTACGCTGTCAACGCGTTGTAAAAGCACTGCGCTTTTCCTATGCAGTCTCGACCGCCGGCGTCATGACAACTACCCGGCGCACTCTTGCTGGTGCGAATGAAGAGACGTTTGTGATTGGCCCAGCGGGCAAAGACCTGTTATCGTGAAGCACACTGGTTGAAGTTTGTACCAGTGCGTCACATGGATCATGTGACACTCCCATTCCCAAAGCCAAAGTGCGCCTCCAGAAGAGCCACTGTGGTAAACGCCGCAGAGGAAACATCAAAGCCATAGTATAACGCGTTGAATATGCAGGATGAAAGCTTCGTGTTCGCGTATGTTTTTGTCTGAACAAAGTGTACTGGAGCTTTCGTGGCATTTAGTACGCAAACATGTTGACACATAAGTGTGTTGCAAGGCATCACAGAACAAACGCGCCGAAAGCAGCAAGGCAAATGAAAGGTATTACTTCCGTAGCGGTGGGCAGTATGCCAAAAGAATTTATCCCGCAGGCTCAGCTACCCCACCTCAAAATCCTGAGGTATTCAGAATTATCTCGAGAAAACTGGTAGTACTGATCAAATCGTGGTATTACTGATCAAAATGCGTGAGATGCCCGAGCCTGGCCATATGTGAAAAGCACAAAAACGTGGGATACTGCCTCGAACTGCGGCGTTTGACGTCACCGTGACCCGGGCGCGGCCTCTGCTCGGCAGACACGTACATCCAGAAGACGAAGAAGACGTTCATGGACAGCCGAGCGCGGCGGAACCTCAACAACATCCACGGCGAGCTCAACGACGTGCAGCGCATCATGATGGAGAACATTGACGACGTGCTGCAGCGGGGCGCCGCCCTCTCCGGTCAGTGGCAGCCCGTCCTCGAGGCAGTAGCAGCTCGCCCTCTCCGGTCAGTGGCAGCCCGCCCTCCTCCGGTCAGTGGCAGCCCGTCCTCGAGGCAGTAGCAGCCCACCCCCTCCGGTCAGTGGCATCCCGCCCTCTCCGGTCAGTGGCAGCCCGTCCTCTCCGGTCAGTGGCAGCCCGTCCTCTCCGGTCAGTGGCAGCCCGACCTCGCGGCAGTAGCAGCCCGCCCTCTCCGGTCAGTGGCAGCCCGTCCTCTCCGGTCAGTGGCAGCCCGTCCTCGAGGCAGTAGCAGCCCACCCCCTCCGGTCAGTGGCAGCCCGTCCTCTCCGGTCAGTGGCAGCCCGTCCTCGAGGGCAGTAGCAGCCCACCCTCTCCGGTCAGTGGCAGCCCGTCCTCGAGGCAGTAGCAGCCCACCCCCTCGGTCAGTGGCAGCCCGTCCTCTCCGGTCAGTGGCAGCCCGTCCTCGAGGCAGTAGCAGCCCGCCCTCTCCGGTCAGTGGCAGCCCGCCCTCTCCGGTCAGTGGCAGCCCGTCCTCGAGGCAGTAGCAGCCCACCCTCTCCGGTCAGTGGCAGCCCGCCCTCTCCGGTCAGTGGCAGCCCGCCCTCGAGGCAGTAGCAGCCCACCCCTCCGGTCAGTGGCAGCCCGCCCTCTCCGGTCAGTGGCAGCCCGTCCCTCCCGGTCAGTGGCAGCCCGTCCTCTCCGGTCAGTGGCAGCCCGTCCTCGAGGCAGTAGCAGCCCACCCTCTCCGGTCAGTGGCAGCCCGTCCCTCCGGTCAGTGGCAGCCCGTCCTCGAGGCAGTAGCAGCCCACCCCTCCGGTCAGTGGCAGCCCGTCCTCTCCGGTCAGTGGCAGCCCGTCCTCGAGGCAGTAGCAGCCCACCCTCTCCGGTCAGTGGCAGCCCGTCCTCGAGGCAGTAGCAGCCTACCCTCTCCGGTCAGTGGCAGCCCGTCCTCTCCGGTCAGTGGCAGCCCGTCCTCGAGGCAGTAGCAGCCCACCCTCTCCGGTCAGTGGCAGCCCGTCCTCTCCGGTCAGTGGCAGCCCGTCCTCGAGGCAGTAGCAGCCCACCCTCTCCGGTCAGTGGCAGCCCGCCCTCTCCGGTCAGTGGCAGCCCGTCCTCGAGGCAGTAGCAGCCCACCCCCTCCGGTCAGTGGCAGCCCGTCCTCTCCGGTCAGTGGCAGCCCGTCCTCGAGGCAGTAGCAGCCCACCCCCTCCGGTCAGTGGCAGACCGCCCTCTCCGGTCAGTGGCAGCCCGTCCTCGAGGCAGTAGCAGCCCACCCTCTCCGGTCAGTGGCAGCCCGTCCTCCCCGGTCAGTGGCAGCCCGTCCTCTCGAGGCAGTAGCAGCGCCTCCTCTCCAGTCTGTAGCAGCCTACCCTCTCCAAGCAGTAGCAACCTACCCTGTCCGGTCAGTAGCAACCCACTCTCTCCAGGCAGTAGGAGCCCACTCTCTCCAGGCAGTAGCAACTCACTCTCTCCAGGCAGGAGCAACCCACTCTCTAAATGCAGTAGGAGCCCGCTCTCTCCAGGCAGAAGGAGCCCACTCTCTCCAGACGGTAGCAACCCACTCTCTCCAGGCAGTAGCAACCCACTCTCTCCAGGCAGTAGCAACCCACTCTCTCCAGGCAGTAGCAACCCACTCTCTCCGGTCTTTAGCAACCCACATTTCCCGCCCAATAGCAACTCACTCTTCCCAGTCAGTAGCAGCCCATCCCGCGATCAATAACGGCCCGCCCAGCTGTGTACCAGACTCATTGGGTGTCCCTACGTGTCATGATTACTCTAATAGACGTACCCACTCACCTGTCCGCCGTTAAGTTTTCTAACACGCATTCTCGCTCGCTAACTCGGTCTTGTGCGATGTGCGATACGTTTTTGACACACCAAGGTCAATACAATAAATCTGCATCACACCAAGAGACATTGGTCAAACTTATCAATGAAAGGCTGCATGCATTACAAGAACAGTTGATATTAAAGATTATATTTGTGGGCATCACTTTGCCATGAGCTTGTGGTCAGAGTGGATCGCAGTCACAATAACTGTCTTGACATATCCTCTTTTCTCATAATGTATTCTATTGATTTGGTAATCTTGTTGTTTAGCCAGGTTTTTTGTTTTGTTTTATGATCACCCCTGCTTTAAAGATCACGTATTTTCAGTGCATGCTTGCAGTTGTAAAAGATTGAGAGCTTTATGTCTGACTTGCCTATAATCGTCTCTGGTCCATTACATGCCGCTGCATCCGTCCACGTCCCTCTGGCTTCGTCGTGTTCCCTCTTCCTGTCGCTGCCCTTGCGCATGTCCGTGCCCGTGCCCCTGTCCCTCTCCCCTTCCGTGTCCCTGTCCCTGCCCCTGTCCGTGCCCTTTGCTGACCCTATCCCTTTCCATGTTCCTGTCTTCGGCTCAGTTGCTGCGTATTTCCCCCATCATGCACGTTTCCTTAACCATGTTTCCTCATTTTGTGTCTTGGTGTTCATGTGTTTCTTTGCTACGGATTGCGCAATCTCATCACGCTGTAGCTGGACCGGCCGTCAGACCTGTTCTTGTCTCGCCAGTCCCGACGCCGCGGAAAAGGCGGACCTTCTGCACAGTCACCGGCGTGGCTGGCGGTCTCATGCCCCTCTGGCATTGACCGCCACTCACGGCCGGCAAATTGCATGCATGTCTATGGAAGCACTCACCCCGAGGGCACGTGTCACGACAATGGGAAGAGCCGCTTCGCCGCACGGTCTGCCGTCTGCCTGCTGACAATGAAGTCCATCAATTACCGGGACCTGTACCACTTCCCTCCGCTCTGTCACTTGGCCGGCGCTCCGGCCGATCAACGCGATGCCGTGGGCGGGGCTTGACCTCCAGTGTCAAGCCAGAGGCCTTTTATGGGGCTCGCAACACCTTTTACGGAGAGTGCCGTACATTCACGGCGGTTGTCCGGGTCAGTTCGATCGGAGCTGTAGCCCGAGCGCGTCTCACGCGAGCTGTGATAAGATTGTGAGACTGAACGGCCATACCAGACCACCACGGGCTTTAAGAGCTAGAGCTAAGAGCTAAGAAGCTTGAGCGAAGAGCTGAGAGTAATTTGCATAGGAACTGTTTGTCTTGGCGTGTTTGTTCTGGAACGCTGCAGCGTGGTGAGGGGCCACTTCCTCGTTTGATTAGCACACGCTCGTGTGGGATTGGGGCTAGCTGAAACTCCGAAGGTTTTTACAGAATAATTTCCGAGCGCTTATAACCGACACATTCCCCGACCATTTTGACAGCGGGAATGCAATAGAAGTACTTTGGATATTGCATGCTTTAATGCATGCTAAGTCTAGGTCCAAATCTGCCAAGCGTCCAAAATCACATTTGGCTTTGAAATGCCTGCCGTAAATATCGATGGAAAAAGATAACTAGTTTGGAATTCCTGCGCGCAGACCAATGCCACGCGTTGTTGCATCGTGTTAAGTGTAGACATTGGAGGACAAATTCATTTTTATACCATTATGATTAGGGAAATTAAATTTTGAAGCGGAGTGGTGTTGACAGCAACACGCAACAAACACATTTTCCTTTGGGAATGTGGGCGAATTTATGTGAAAAAAGCATTAGAAGGTGTAATCTCTGTTCAGTTCTGAGGAAAATTTGCGCGATGCTAACTTAGCGACTCATCGTGCATGCTGACTCGATGCTTTGAAAACAACAAGTGAAAAGTGCCTTATTGAAATCACCAGGGATGAATGATAAGACAAGACGATTAAACTTTATTGCTGTGTCACTCAGTATCGCAGCCACAAATGCCATCCTGTCAGCTTTAAGTGTGTTCAATACGCATAACGTTAAAAACACGGAAGTTGATGTTTAAACAACCAGCCACACATTGTTCTTCATCTTAGAAAATAACAAAAACATTGAAGCGTACCCGCATCGCTTCATGGTTGGGTCCCCAAGTCCTTCTCAATATCACGGCCATCGCCAGGCTCAAGGCTGACCAGTTTTCAAGCCTTATTATGTGTAAACTCTTGCGTGATCGCTAGGTAGCAATTCACATCCGCCTGCCAAACTGATGAAGAGATGTATTTAAATGTGATGACGAGAAACACCGCCGTAATATTTCAAAGGCGACCAGTATCTTTCGCGTAGTTTTTTTTTTATTTCGTTGTGTGACGGTAACACTTCTATCACCTCGCCTGTCCCGCGCCGTGGACAGCGTCTCGCTGGTAATTGCGGACGGTGAAGGGCAAAGACGGCGGGGTAGGGGTGGTGCATCCCACTGTGACAGGAGTGCCGAAAGCCAATTTGCAGCCTGCTCTCATGGTAAGCGACGCATGATAGAAATATTTCGGTCCCGACAAGTTGCGTTGAAGGCGAGATGGGTGAACATCCAATGTTAATTACTGTAGGTGGGGACTGAGTGAGGAAAAACGTAAGGGGGAAGAACTTGTTTGAGTAATGACATAATCAGCAGGCAGCGTATTCATCGCTTAGCAATTCCTTAGCGGGTGGCCGTTATGGGCGGTGATCTCCGGCCACCTTCCAAAATGATGAAGAAACTGTTGCACTGTATTGGCTCTTACAGTGCATCAGCCGTGTATGGCTATCGATGGCGGGACACTGCAGGCTAAGCTGCGCATCCCTTGAGTGGATGGCCTTGATCGTCTTCTACCCCCGTTGTGTTCCACAGCACTGTGTATTACGTTTCAAAATTGAGCGTGAAGCAGCGAGACGGAACGGTGCATCCATTGGACTTTTACGTGTGCCGGCCATCCACGCGTCGCACTGGTGTGATTTCGCATCCCGCGGCGGCACGCAGAAGCATTCGGCGACGCTCATTCTCAACTCAGCCGGCGCATCGAACACGCGTCCGCCGACCAATAACGGCGAGGCGGCGCGTCCGCGGCACATTCCGGGCGCCTGGGGAGAGCCGCCGGCGACGGGCCCGCGGGATGCCCCGGGACGGCGGCCGCGGGCTGCGGTGTGGGCGAGGCGCGCTTCCCGCCGCGGGGGTGGCCTCTCGCCTCCGCGTACGTCCGGTCAGGCCTGGGCACCGGCACGGCCCGCGAGCTTAACGCCAGCTGAGACCCGCCACAGCGCTGTGATGTGGTTTGCGGTGGGTTTTGTGCTGGGAAGGCACGCTGACGAGAGGCAGCAGCGGTTTGCTCTTAGTGACGTCAGGTGGGTGGGAACGCCGTTGTTGTATCCGTAAGTTAACTGTGGTAGTTAGTTGAGCTATGTGGACAGACCGTCCGTGTAGCCGCCGTGTGTCGTCGCTGGCCGCGTTTTAATTGGGCCGTGACCTAGGGTGTGTCGGTCCCGGTATCTAGTCACGAGCCAGAGCGGACCGCTGAGCAGCGCGAGGTGTTGAATGTGTCGCACGATGTTACTACAAAACAATCCCCGTCAGTGAGTGGAGGCTTCCCGCTCGGAAGTCATCACCAGTCTTCGTAGCTGGCATCGTATTGCCCTTATTATTTGACGTCTTGGAAACCGCTAAGCCGTCTCCGTCGTGAAGAATTCCGAAAATTGGTGACCAACAACGTGCAGAACATGCGTGGAACGCTTTCTGCCTTTGGTAAACGTGCCCAGTCGAACGCCCCTTGAGTTTACTAAATAATTGTGTTAATATTATATACATGCATGCATATGTATATACGTCGATGTGCATATATGTGTATGCATATGTATATTCATATATGTGCATACACACATGTATACACACACGCACACACACACACATATATATATATATATATATATATATATATATATATATATATATATATATATGGTCATGAAATGTACAGTTGTTACACACATATCACACCTTTTATTTTTTGTAAACATAATTGTTTGTGTTTCCTCCTAAAGTCCTATGTACCTGCTGGCGAGGGCGAAAGATCGTTAAGCCATCTAGTCTGATAGCATGTAGCCACGACATTCAGCAAATTGGGGAGGGGTGTGACCGGATGTGGTTGTCCGGGCAGTGGGGCGCCGCTGTCCATTAACATAATGGGGCCGCCCGGGCGTAGGTGCGCCCTTCGCCCGTCGGCTCATGGCCGGTCATGTATCGAGACAAACGGACGTAGGAGTAGCCGTTATCCGCGAGACAGGATGGCTGAAAGCAAGCTATGATGGCGTAGGCACTGATGCGGCGTTGGCCAGATTGGAGCGTGGCTTTGATGGAGCGGTGCCGGGCCCGCAGTCGAATCAGCCACCCAGAACGGATTATGTGCATGCCATGAGTAAGGAAGGACCGCCGGAAAGCACGTCGTAACATTGTCACCGGGTGCCGCACGGACCGGTCACTAGGTCAGGTCACGCTAGGTCACCTCGGCCCCTCGCTAGGTCGCCCACCAGCTGACTGCTGGCGGATGACCTAGCGAGAGGTCGATCCGCTTGACGTGCCGCACGCGTCCACCTTCGCTGGTGAGGTTTGGCCAGCGGCGCTCCATATTTCCGTGGCGGGGAGAAATGCGCCGCTTTTCTCGCCTGCGCGTCATCAATTGTCACGTCAAGGCGCGCATTCAGCTGGCGAACAAAACCGGGCTCGGTCGTCATTGGCATTCAGCGGCGGCGGATGGGTAAGGCGCGGAACGGGTCGATGGCGTCCGAAGGCGGCCGCGCGGAGACGGCCCCGCGTCGGACCGTGGACGTGCCGCCCGCACCGAGATCGGCCCGCTCGGCAGGCGCCGTGACGGTCGGGGGGGGGGGGGGGGGACGTGGATTTGGAGAGAGGCGTGGAGGTCGAGCACCGTGACTCCTTCGATATTAGATTTGTAATGTGCCAGATTGAGGACTAGATTGGGTGAGAAGTAACCCAGGATTTGTCTGATCGGCACCCGGGTCTTTTCAGATCGGGCAATCGGAGATTGCTTTTGTGTTTAAAAAATGTAACCAGACTATGCCTACTTAAAGGGAGTGTTCCACATTTACATGGGGTTTTGAAATGAAAAAGCCATCGTAAAGACCTTTTGGTGCCGCCCACAATCCTGCCCCTTTAAAGACCTACGCCCCTCTAGTATCTGAGCCACACGTCCGCGAAAAGGGAGAAAGAGGTATATTGGGGAGAGTATTTCAAAGCCACCATGACGCCCATGACGTCATAATAACGCCATTCAAGTGCTGCCACTCCATGAACCTTGCGGCGATCAAGGCCAACACAAATGTAATTGTCGAGGCTTTCATATCTGGCGTTCAAGAGCACGATTTCCAGATATAACGGCTGTCAATTGGCTCTCAATCATTGTTGTGCAGGGTACGATGATGTAATCAAACCATGATCCATTGAAGAGCACGTTTACCAAACAGAGAATTGTACTGTCTGTAACAGTTCTTTCCAATTAAAAGGATACCAATGGTTATAAGTGAGCTTGTTTCATCATAGCAGATGCTTGCTTCATTATCTTCAGTTGTGAAACATTCCCTTTAATGAATAAAATAGTGCCAACAGGTGCTGCGTCTCTGTGTGTAAGACCAGAAATCTCAGTATCCATCTCAGTGCCCGCGTTGTACGTTTCAGATTAGGAAAACAGAGGATTATGATTTTTCAACGTGATCTCGAATCATTGACGCACCACACGTCTGCGCTGGCCTTATATCGTGTTGAGAGAGCGCATGTCATATTATGCGAATATGACGGGCCGTCATCTCACTGGACGCTCGAAAGCAGAGCCTGTGTTTAAGTGGTGATGAGCCATTCTTTAGCGTAATGGTCTATCCCCTGTAGAGTTTCACCCTAATAAATTAGGAATATAGTACTACAATTGGTAACGCGCCGGACTTCGGATCGCAGGCCCTTGGCTTGAAACACGCTGACCGCAAACATTTGTCGTCCTTGTTTCGAAATTGGATTAAGTTGCTATCACGTCAATAGCCTAGATTACCGGTGTTAAATCACAGCCTAACTTCAGTTCAAAACTCATTAAAATCGAGTAAACTCGCTGCTGGCGACCAGCTCCTGTCATTGACGCAAATCACGTTACCGGGTACTCAACGCCATCCGTTTTCACGAAGGGCGAACAGTCGCTGTAGCATCACTTAAGCTTATGCTAAATGCTAGATATTTGGCTGATTTTGGATATTGAAATGCGTTTTGAAATTGTCCATTTAATGCACTGCTCAGCGATGTACACAAATCCCACGTAAAAAGTATTTCCACTAATGCCACATTTTTGTTAAGCTCTTAGCTGAAGTTCTTTTCATGATAAACGAGGAAAACGCATTTGATGGAAATGCATTTGCATTTAATCTTCTGAATCTTATGAATTTGCCAGCTCATGCCATTTAAAACCGTCGGGCACTTCACGGTCCTTGCAGAATCAAGGTCCTTTGAAAACATTTGAGTGCCGTCAGCAGCTGATATGTGGATAAACAGCCGCTGAGAGTCGGCTCTTGACAAGGCGCTACGCAGCCGTATTTACTGTGAGCGCTCCCACTTCTAAAGTGTGTGGGGCAGTCGAGCACAGAATGATTTAGTTTGCATATTTTGCCTCACTGCGCAACGTTGGAAACATTTTAGTAGGCCAGCCGGCGTTGCTGGGCTCGCATCTCCCAGAGAGCTGTTGTCCGCGGATAGTTCAAATTGAATTTGTGATACCGCTTCTCTGCAGTCTTTTTATTCAGAATGCATGGCGTGAACCCACAATCGGCTGACAAAAGATGTTATTTAATGACTCTTTTCGTAAAGAGCACCGCGATGCCATAGAGCTGCAAACTTGAAACCCTTCACGCAGACGGCTACGAACGTTCAACACCTACAGCATGCGATGGTTTCATTGCATCGCGTTTGCCATTTCAAACAGTTCTTGTTTTCAATTTGCCTATTATGGTATAGGTGGGAAACTCATTTGACCCGGACCGTGCTAACAGACAGCTTCAGACGGCCACTGGTGTATGTGGTTATTATTGATGTTATTATTGATGTTATTTCTGATGTACTGATGTCCTTGGAAAATCCAAATCTTTTGAAAACATTATAAAACGTCGTAAGCAGTCGATTTGAATAACAACCTATAAATGATACGGTATTTTAGCCGTATCCACCGTAGAATAATCAGAATGGAGATATAAATGGATTGTCACTTCGCCTGCACACCTTTGTCGAAACAAATGTCGGTGTTTCACTGATGCTCGTTTCGATAAAGGCATGTAGACGAAAAATGAATTCATCTATCACTCCATTCTCCTGGTCATTATACAAGGGATGAGGCTATTGGTACTGTCTTATCTATGTACATAGTGTCCCTCGCAAATGCACTAACAACTTACGCAATGGATAACAGCTTCTCCAGACCTAGCAACCTTTCCAACCCTAACAACCCCTTTTTACTTGCTCTTGACGTGCTTTGCACTGTTCTTGACATAGGTTTGGCTTGTTCTAGAACGTGTTCCGCATTCCCACTGAAATTACAGAAGCGTGCTTATCGTGTTTCGACGCGCAGCGTTCCTGGCCAGCTGACCTTCAGGTGCCCTAGTCCGTAACCTATACGACGTGGTCAAACAAGGGTTTCTGTGTAAACCACCGTCCAGGATCTTCCCTAAATCAGAACATGTCAAGAAAACCCTAAATGTGATGACCGAGAAATGGCTCAAGTGTTTGTCGTCATCCGTAGTTCCTGTGTTACACCAAATCGTGCAACGTAAATATGTTACAAAACGTGAACCGATATAGAATAGCGGCTTTCGAGTGTGCATAACTTTGCTGTGTGTTATTCAGTCACCAGACCACAGCAGTCGCTCAGCTTCTGAACCGTCCGCAGAAGATAGATGCAGGTGATAGAAGATGCCTTGGTGTTAGCAAGAAATGTCTAGGGCCCTGGTTTTTCGGCATTATAAATTGAGAATTATTATGCTGATAATTGCCCACCTTTATTATACCGGGTAGCACTGGTTTGATGATGGTATGGAATAAGCATTGATTATATTGGTAAAACTAATTTTTCATAAAAGTTATCAATGCTTGCTCGATAGCACCATTTAACGGGTGCCTTCCGACATATTAAGGCTGAATATTGCCAGCATAAGAACTGCTCTTAATGCAGCAAACGTCCTCTCGGGAAAGCCATGCATTTCTTAAGGTCCGTGGTTAATTCCCGTATTAGCAGGCACAGCGATTTTTATTGGCCCTGAGAACGATAATTAGTTACTAGCAAGCAATGGTAATGTTATATTGGTCTTTTCAAGTGCGCATCGTACTTAAACAGATATTTCCTCTCCATCTGTATGTTGACAAATATCCTGGTAAAGCATGCTCCGGTCGCTCTCGTCCCGCCTTCCCCGAACTAGTCACGCCCGCCGCCAAATGTCCCAAATACGGGGCGATTACGCACTTCAGACGAGTCGCCAGGTGGCGCGACAGAAGTGCAAGCCTTGACTTACGGAGCTGTCAGCGTCTGGAGTCGCTGGGATAAACGGCATGCCTGTCGCCTTCTCCAGCCTCACTGCCAAGCTGCCTTTGTGTTTTATGGATACAATCAACGGATTTCTTCGCAGTTGGGTTCAAACAGACTTCTCGATATTGGCGCCATTTGGCGGGAAAGTCCATTATCTGTGTAGACTGCAGAGGCGGTGTCAGGGTGTTGAAAAGATGAAATAATGATAAAATAAGGCTTGGTAAACTCATTTATTGCTCCGTGATATGTTCTGTAGCTTGAAAAGTGTAACAGCCGCGATTATGTGGTTGTGAACGGCAATGGAGAGCAATTGTTGGTTTCTTTTTCTTCAAAAATATCCGCCTCCAAAATGGAGAAGTTTGAAACGTATTTCTGTTCAACAACGACTGAATTGTAGTTATTGATTCCGTATGTCGTTAATCCAGATATACTAGTCAGTCACGTCATGTCAACATACCGCAACCGTGTTGTATGAATATGAAATCGAGTAACATCTCTATACACATATATTTTTCACTAGCGTAGAGTGAGACAGGGGGTGAGTGAAACGGAGGCTGTCGCCAGTGTTACTGACTTTACTCCACCCATCACAGTGGCATGACGCAATTGCAGTGTATTTGAGTACCCCATCTTGAACATCAGACATCCTGCGTGACAAAAAATACCGCATGGCGCCGCGAATCCGGATGCGTTAAATGTGAAAACAAGCCGCTTCTTACCATTTTTTCACGCTCCATTAAAACGTATTGCAGCTGCGCAGTTTGTCAGCCCTCCGCATGAAAGACGGTCATGGCAAATCACACAATTTCATTGGTATCCCCGCGCTGCCGACAAATCAAGGACGACAAGCGTTTTGGCTGGATTCCTTCGGCGCATATTTCAGATTAGCATGCAGTTAATGCCGAGAACTGCGGACCGAGCGTGAGCAGAAAGCGGCTGAATCAGGTCTGGTTGTTCGCCAAGCGAGCGGTGCCCCAAAGGGCGTTTCTGAAGCCGCAGAAGGACGGAGCTGACAGTGCTCTCCGCTTTAGTTTAGTTGTTAATGCATGTACAGTGCTGCTGTTATTGCGTGCACAGTCCATGCTAACCGACCAAATCATGCCGGGTCATGTTAGGTCACTGAGCAGTGACATCCGCGGGCTATGAGTCGCGTTTGAGGTCTTGACACCGAACCAAGCAATAACACCGGTGCCACGCGACTGGCGCACGTGGGCCGGGCGACGTTGTTTGCGGCCGGTTTGACCTCCCGGGTCATGCTACCCCCGCGGTGTCAGCAGGACCCCCGTCACCTCGGCGTGCAGACTCGCCAAGAGCCCTGCGATGGGCGGATGTACCTTTTTTACGTGTGGCGCGGTGTGCATACAATGCACTTTTACAGCAGGTATTTGCTGTAACCCGGGGGTTGCGTGGTACGGTGGAGCGGTCTTCCGCCGCTGCCCCAGCGGTGGAAAACGATGACTGCCTGGGGGAAGCGGTCCGGGACCGTAGCTCATCTGACGCCGACATTTTCGGATGCTTTCGTTTAAGCGTTCCGAAAGACTGGATGCCCTAAAGGTCGTCTCACACATGACCCGTGGAGGAAAGCGAAAGGCACTGCTGATGGTAGATTCCGCGGCTTACATCTCTTTCCGTGGCACCGAAAAATTCACGAAGTAAAATTTTGTTCATTCTGGCATCGAGTGTATCGTTGGCGGAAGCGATGCAGCTCTCACATGACTAAACATACGGCCATAGTAATATACTGTGGCCATGATTGCAGCATTCAAATAAGCTCACATGGATCATTGTGTCATGCTTTTTGCGCACAGCGTACACCCGGGTATGGCGGCCCCTAATCTGGCGTCAGGTGAGATTTGTGCTGACCTGGCGTTGAACGCCACTGGCTGACCGGCCCTAAAGGCCGCTGGCTTCGTGCGCTCGATTGCCCCAGGCGTTTCCTGCTGCCGCGACACGTGATATGGACGACGTCCGTGCTACGGAAGAACGGCTCCATGCCGCGTCAGCGCCGCTGCAGCGACACGCTCGTGCTATCGGAAGCCTCGGACACGCGACTGGGTCCACGGCACATGGACCCAGTCGCGCCTTCTTTATTGTGTCGCGAGCTCGTTCCGCAGCGCTAAACCCGGGCTACGCGATCGCTGGGGCGGGCCGTACACTTGCAAAACCCGGCGACACGCGGCCGCTAAACCTGGGCCACCGGGGGACAGGGCGGAGCGCCGGGGCGCTCCACCTGACCAGCCGTTGCTTTCGGCGGCGCGCCGCGCTCGGACGTCCATGACGTCAGCAGCTGGTACTGATGACGTCACCCTCGGGGCAGCGCTGTGGGCAAATCCGCTCCCAGCTATTGGAAAGGTTGCCGGGGCGCGGATTATGTAGATTTGGCACGGGAGTTGCCTCTGGCAGCTTGATTAATTTCACCGGTTGGAACAAAATCCCGATCGCCGTGTCAGCCGGCGTTGTTTTCGTGCCGTGTTTTCGCTCCGAATACCGCTCGCTGGAAACTGCAAGGAAGTGTGTTTGACTTTTGAATGTTGTTCACTCGCGGGGAATTGTTTTTCGCTTGCTGTGTACTTGCGTGGCGAGTTGCCCGTCCTTCAGGGCATGACCTGTTAAAATGGCAGGGCTATCCGGAATGCAGGCTATTGATTGACTAAACTCCTTGTGCCACCACTGCTGGTGTTTACGGGCGGAGCAGGGGCTGAAGGCCTTTGAGACCCAGATTGGCGTGTCTGACACGCTGTATGCCATGAGAGAAGACAGTTGTGATTTGTGGTAGTTACTTGTGAGTGCTGCTGAAAGCGTGCTTAAAACTGAAGCCTCCGTAGTCAGTGGTGGTTGTCCAAGGTCGTCACGGGTTTTATTTCCGTGCTTTAGCTGGTGTTTTTCGGGGCTACTGCCCCGTCGTTGCACCGTCCCTATCGTCTCCTCATTGAGTTACGTGGTGCGGTGAAGCATGTGTCTCAGGCAGAGAATATAGAGAATATAATCGGGGATATTTCGACCAGATAGTCGGCGTACAACCTGAGTTACGCTGGCGGCTGTCGGCCTGTGCCCCTCTCACCAGCCGCCGATGCAGCGACGCCGTGTCGACGAGGGTCATTAGCCGTGCCGTTGAGTCGCGGCGCCCGCCTCTCGAGGCATGGGCGTTTCGACCCGGCGCCAAACGGACTGGAAGCGCCGATACATGCCGCCGGCGGCCGAGAGGCGGCGCCGGGCGGGCGCGAGATACGAGAGGCTTGCCGCCGTGCGAGGCGGGACTTTACCCGGCCAGCCGAGCGTGGCGGAGCGGCCTCGGCGAATAACGGCGTCCGATTAGGATGGACGGAAGTCGAGGAGCCCGTCGTCGAGGCATCGGGCTGGAGTGGAGGGCCGTTGCCAGGCCCAATTAGAGCGGTCGAGTTCCACGGAAGATGCTTGTGAGAGCAGCGGCGCCGCCGCGAATTTTGAGCGTGGGGAGGGGGACAGTTTTTCCAGGGGACCTCCAGGACAAATGGATCCTTCTTACTACGTCTTCTCAGCAGTGTTACAGTGAAGAGGGGGTGGAGGAGGGGGGGGGGGGGTAGGGCATGTGTCCCGTGTGGGTTTTATTATTGTTATATATATATATATATATATATATATATATATATATATATATATATATATACATGTGAATTAATTTCTTGTAAAAGGAAATCTGATCTGGACCCTGTGATCACCAGCACAGGATATTTTCGATTCAACAAAGGGCCTTTATCCAAAAACAGGACCGCCAGTTCCATTCATGGGCCATCTTATACATAAACGAGCCCCTATTAAACATAGCTGGGTCCGTCCGATTCACTAAAGGGGATTCCGAAACCAGCAAAGAATCGCATTTTTCCCAATCAGGGCGTCCTGATACGCAGCAATGGCTTTCGGACGCTTGGGGGACCTCCTGGTCTAGAACAGGGACCTACTATTATTTAGACGGTGCCTTGTTATCCAAAACAGGGTGCTTCTAGCCAATAACAGGGCCTTCCGGGCAAGAAAAGGGGCTTCCTTAATACAAAATATGGCCTACTGATCCATAAAACGGGCCTCTTTATGCATAGTTGAGGACCTTTTATCTGAATTTTATAGGATATGTATAGCAAGAAAAACCTAAGTTCGGGTAAAAGGGGCCTCTCAAGATTATGAGAGAGCGAAGACATATTCTTGCCCCCCCCCCCCCCCCCCGCCCCGCTCTGCTGCGCCGCTCCAGTGGAGTAGCACTGGGCCGGGATGTGGGAGTCGCCATTGCGGGAGGGAATGTCCTGTCCGGTTTTCCATCGTCCCACGCGATTCGCAGCCCAGATCGAGTGCATATTTGCTTGCCAGCACTTCTGTGCGTGGGATTGGCGAGCTATCTGTATACAGCCGACGACAACAGATATCGCACTGGTCATAGATAACGACGGCTGCTTGTAGGCGTTTCCTCCAGGAATATGTGGGCCGGGGAAAGAGCGGCGAAAATAACATAAGGTCACCTTTCGTTTCTAATTCTCTACTCTACTCGCGCAGTCTGGCTGTGTGGTACTGTGTAATACCACGCACACGAGCTTATCCAAAAGACATATCCAGCTTTTGGTAAATCTATATGACACACAGCACTCTCATCAGTTTTCGTCAGGTAAGCATAGCGGATATAGGTGCTGTATTTTTATTCAGTTCGATACAAATGTTGCCTTGGACGAGATTTGAGTAATCCTGCGCGCAGCTTTTTTTTCTTGGCCGGACGCTAGGTCTTGCTATCCGTATTCGAGCCTTCAGTGAGCATTCTGTCCAACCAAGTGACATGTGAATCTCCCTATCAGTTGTTGCATCAAAAAGAAAGCATACGACACTTCCTGCTCGTCAGCGTCCGGTGCGACCACTGAGACAACTTTCTGTGCAGCTGGTAGTGCCGCTCACTAATATTTTAATTAGTTTCGAATGAAATTTGACTTTCACCGATGTGGAAGGGAGCTCACGCATACGCCAAACGAAACATTGCTAAAATCGCCGGGGAACCTGCGGCACTCTGCGCTCACACTGGCGTTCAGCAAGGATTTGGGGTGAATCTTTGTCCCACGCGCGCTGACGTACACAGACAACACCCGAGATAGACCGGAGTCATTACGGAAACATGAGAGGCATTTCAATTTCTCATCGCTAATAATCTAAACCACAGCAGCTAATTTGCGGAATAAGTCGGAAAAGCACGATTGTGTACAATTTTGAGAGATGGTTCGGCCTCCTTAATCCCACAATAGTGGCTCCGGAGTATTTCCGTCACGTGGCTTCGCTCTGGGTGTGCAGTGACTGTCATCATTCGCGTTGGACCGACAGCACCATGCTTAACCATGCTTAATGCGGAAAACAAATTCGGACACCTCGTCGCATAATCTTAAAACGCAACAACACCAGGCTAAGAACACAAATGAGATCTACATAAATTTAAGCGTCTTCACGCCATAGAGATATGCTCCCAAAGCGATGGGTGATCCCCGCAGAAATACCGGGAGTGCGAACACACTGACACGTGCAAACACACGCACGTTTATATTTTGTGAAATATTACGTAAATCAAGTATCCCTCATGTAACTACTCGTGCGAACACAGACATCTTACAATCTAAGGAAGGAGAATAATGGTGGTGTGGTTCCATGTGGGGCTCCCGGGTTTGAATCCCGGTTGTGTCATGACCTTTGGGTCCCAATATGGCCAACGCGGTCACTGTCGCTCTATGAAAGGGACGTGACGGCGTGCGTCGCGTAACATTAAGGATGAAGTTAGCCTGGTAGTTCGAATTAGGGGCATAGTTCCGCGAAATAAATGGAGGGCAAAACAAATAATTACAAAATCTTATACCCAAGGCCGTCAAAAATGGCCTATCCACGGAATTGACATACTCTTAAAAGAGGCTCCTGGCCCACCGCAACGGAATAGTAAATTACACTCCTTGCTCGTAGGATCTTGCGGAGGGCTAAAAAATATCACTGCATTGTTCAACATATGCAGAGAATCTTGATGGGTCGTATGGTGCATGCGCAGTATATATGTGTTAATGCGCAAAGCCGTTCTTTTTCTCAGTAAAAACTCACTCTCCACACACTGTAGCATGGTGGTGACGTTAGAGTAGTTGGCGCTCGTGCTGGTCAATACGTTGACACAGGGCTGCACAGTATGGCTTTCTCGATGCCGCAATTTGTTCCATGTTTACGATCCTTCTCAGTGAGATCGCAGGGGAGTCACTTCTCATGAGGGGATTATTCTGCTAGTGATGTACGGCCTTTTGGGAAGCTGTGAGGTTATTGGTAAGCATTTGTCTGAACGGCGTGGAAAATACAGTCGCAGACCTGTATTTCCCCATGGAGCTTCATAAGAATGCCCATGGCCGTCAGAGATGATCTAAAAAATGCAGTCTATTGCAACATAACGTGCTGAATAGCCAAGGTTTGCGATGGACGTTGGTGAAAAAGGTTGGGCTCTCCGAGAAATACACTTCACGATCTTTTCGGGTTTTAAAATTTTAAAGCACCGAAACGGTGGAAGTTAGGGATTGTGTTTATGCGTCGCACTTGTTTTTCCCGTATCAAATTTTCGAAGCGTGACAGGGCATGCTAAATTTTCCCAATCTATTACAAGCTTCTCAGTAGTGAACATCAAACAGTATACAGGAAGTACTGACGATATGAGTTTTTAGGTTGCTGGTCGCTTCCGTCCGTCATTTCATCGACCATAACACGACGACCAATGTCTAGCTGTTGGCTTCTCCTAAGTATTGAGACACCTATGTTCTGATCAGTAAGCAACACGAGTTGCTGAGAATCCCCGCCGGTGTACAACTGGCGTGTTTTTGTGATTAAGGCCGCATCCGGAGTTCAGTATGCCCGCGTAGTATCCAGTATTCAGTATGTTCATCTGTATGTAGCGTGTAGACACCTGGTCGAAGCCAGCTGTAGGCTGTGAACTCCAGCGATCGATGATAACTGTTCATACTGGGCACTTCTGCCGAAATCGAAAGGTGTGGTCTTCAGGTTAAGAAGTGACATTCTTTGGAAGGAATGGACCATTCGTAAAAAGAGTCGTGGATTTAGCCAGTGTTAATGACTCCCCCAACTGGTCTTGCAAAACTACACTCCCGTTCTGAGCATATGTCGGAAGCGCCTTACCTCCGCCGCAAGAGAGCTGTACTTTTTTCAGAAGCATTGCAATTCGAACGATGGGGCGATATCACTCTAACCTCGGTGGCGACTGCTTACCAAGTCTTGAGCGAAGCAGTTGTCAGCGCTCTGCCGCTGGCTTCGAGCGGCGGTGCCCTCTGTCTCGTCCTGGTCAACCAGTGTGTGCAGTTGTCGGTTAGATGTGTGTGCTCGTTATAGCAACTCCGATACTTGATTCATACTTCCGCCTTGATAAGGCAGCGTCACGAACATGATGGCACCGTGATGTGACGTTCATCGTGATGTAATCGATATAACGCTGCCCAGGAGATATCAAACTAATAACGACCCGAGCCTGATATGGGGTGGCCTCATAGCTTCGAATATTAACACGTCCAGGGTTTCATCCAAATAATTAGCGTCTGGCGGCCAGAGCTGGTATTAGATGGTCTCGGATATGGACACGGCCAGGTCGTCATCCCAGCCGTCGGTTCCAGCTTATGAAGTTTGGCGCTCCCGGTGACCTTGGGAGCCGGTTAAGTGAGCTTCCTGTTATCTCCCATGTTCGGTTTGAGACTGCTGCCCGCAGCGTCTCAGCTAGCGTCGCGCACACTGGTGCCGTCGCGTTAGCGCGCGCCGCTGACACCGCGCAGCGCACAGCGCGGAGGCCCGGCGCCGAGCGAACGGACGCTAGGATCGGACCGG
Organism: Pollicipes pollicipes; assembly: GCF_011947565.3. Taxonomy (NCBI): domain Eukaryota; kingdom Metazoa; phylum Arthropoda; class Thecostraca; order Pollicipedomorpha; family Pollicipedidae; genus Pollicipes; species Pollicipes pollicipes. The sequence goes on along the minus strand of NW_023596448.1, from coordinate 22,795,565 downwards.
GGCTTGCTTACGCCGCTGGATGACCAGAGGGGTTTAGTTCTGCAAGGAGCTGTAGTGAGGTGTAATTGTGCTAAGAACCCGACGTGAATTCTCTCCTTCCACTTGTAGTGCGGCCCAACTGCGTCACACCGCACTCGGACAGGGTCGACGATAGGCCAACTGGGCCTCGCGGCGCCGAGACTTTCGTAGCGGACTGGAGCGGGTACACTGGCAGCGGCCGACCCTGTCCGACAGTGGCTGACTGTTCACCTGACGTGTCCGTGTTCGGACGTGCGCTTGGGAATTCGGTTGGGCACGGCGCGGGGGCATCTCAGTCACGCGAGAGCGCCACGCCGGCTGCGCCACCGCCGCCACGGACGCCGCTGCCGGATGGGGCGGTGCCGGTGGCGCGTCGACCGAGGAGCGCCGCCGCCCGGATGTCGCGCTGCCGGCCTGCCATCGATGCGGGGGGGGGGGGGGGGGGCGCCGCCGCTGGATCTGACAGTGTCCGGGGCTGTCCCCGCCGGCTCCGGCGGCGTTGAGCGTAGCCTTGCGGCTCGGCCATTCAGCCTTGTGCTCATGCGGTGTCAGGAGCCTGCGATTGGAGTAAGTTGGTTTCCTTTCATGCGGTTGGTAGAATGACTGCTGTGTACAGAGTATGATGTTCCAATGGTCGGTGAATGCGACCAGGGGTGCCTAACGAGCAAAAACTGTAAACGTGATGAGCCCGTAATGCAGAGACGAGAAGAGATGGTCGGTGAAGACCATACATGAATGTCGGCTTTATCTGGTCGTTAGATTGGCACGGTTAGGATGGGTCAGTGGTTTGATGGCAGGGCGGGCAGGTTCTGTGGCAGCACCGACCCGACTTAGTGGTGTCAGTTTAGATTCGGTTCACCCGTACCCACGGAACCTGGAGATGGGCGAGCATAGAGATTCGTCTTCAGCAATCTTCATCAATCTTTTCTTCTCTTCTCGGTTCCAAGGTGAATGTCAGTCACGTTTTTAGGGCTAACGCCTCACAAGAATTGTCCAGCTCAAGGGCGTAGTTCATATTCAGATGGAAGGGCTCCAGCTGACCCCCCCCCCCCCCCCCCTTTCTCCCCGCACTCACCAACTTTGTCCGGATTCCCCCGCCCCAACCATCAAAAGGGAAGTGGGCTAAGTCCGTTGAAAAGTAAGACTGCTTGAAAATGGAAGCAGCACACTCCTCGTCAGCTGACTCGGCGTCTCCCAGCTGATTTTGCAAGACAACGCCGCTGGTTCCATGCCTGTTGTCCACCATCAGGCACAGTTAACAGTACATGGGCGTTTGCTAGTGCGGCACGCCCAGCGCTGTGCTGCCTTCAGCCACTGCAGTCACCGCAGTCTGACGTGATGCGTGCTGTTCTGCCGAGACGCTTGTGCCTGGTGGGCGGCTGCAGCTGCGGCGGTCGAGGCGGCCGCCGGTCCACCTGCCAGAGCTGCCGGTCCACCGGCGGCGCTGTGCGTCAGCGGTCCGGACGCGGCCGCCGGTCCGGCTGGTCCGTCCGCCTCGCGCTCATCGACGCTGAGTTGCCGCGGCCCGTCACTGACCATCCCCGGGGCCGATAGCGAGGCCTGCGCCGGCGCCGCTGCAGGCGCTCCTCGCGCCGCCGTGCGGCCGTCGTTAATCGTGCGTGCTCGCCATAGCTTAGATGAATGAAGCCAATCAGCAAATGACTGCGGCGAAGCACTGATATCGTGGTGGTCGTCGCCAAATTACCATATGGAGCGCCAAACGCGCTGCTTGCGGCTGGAAATCATGCGTAGCAAATGCGTCGCTCTTGTCATATGCGTTTGCCATGATCATAATTGCGTGCTTGGAATTGTTCAGGGGGAAGCTGGTAATTTGTTTATTATGTGTTTTGCCGGCACGTTTCGGCACTTTCTCGCTTTTCCCATCTCGTTATAAAGCCGTTCCTGCCACACCGTTCTGGCAGTTTGTCTCTCAATGTGGCATTCGTGGACAAAACCTGTGTTCCCAAATGGGCCATGGCCCTCCAGGTGTGATTCGGGTGACCCGGGGGGGGGGGGGCATGTAATTAGAATGAGCAATTATTTTCACTCTCCGCATTTTCAAGATTCCTTGTTCGTCATGGACACAAAGCTAGCGTACTGTATGGTTTTAAGCTCATCTCAGCGAGTCACAAAACCTAAATGCAGAAGAATCGTGATTTGAATGTTCCAGCCAAGTGCAGCAATGGGTCTTGGGTTAAATCGTCCAGACTTTTATCGTCCCTTTGAGGCCTGGACCATCAGAGCTGGTTCAGTGTTTGGCGGAGTTTCAGAGATCGAGTTGGCATCTCCGCGTGAATTTCAACCACAATGTACCCCGCATGGAAATGAAGCTTATAACTATTGCATGCCAGCTTCCTACTCATTAATATCATCAAGAGCGGCTCCGGCTCAAGACGTCGGCTCCTGCCAAATGTTGAAAAGGTGACTTGTGGTGCCAGACTGGTGGTTTATATTGCATGAAAACGCGGCTTTCACTGGAACCGGTTGCACGGTCGAAACGCGAAAAACGACATAACCGTGCTCGGAGCCAATGAAATCCCCGTACAATGCTGTGTGTCATCGGCGCAGGGTGCACACAGTGTTCGACTCCGGAGCCAGGGTCGACCCGGGGACGCGTGTTCGTGATCGCATCGCGCCGATCGTTGAGGCCCTGTGTGGCGCGGTACACGTGACGTTGTCGCGCGCCGTGGCAACGTCGGTGTGTTCAGGGCGCTGAAATATCCGCGTGCTCCTGCGGCAATCCGCTCGCTGTCCACCACAGCTGCGTCACGCGTCACAGCACAGCTGCGTCACACGTCACAGCACAGCTGCGCCGCACGTCACAGCACAGCTGCGTCGCACGTCATGGCACAGCTGCGTCACACGTCACAGCACAGCTGCGCCACACGTCACAGCACAGCTGCGTCACACGTCACAGCACAGCTGCGTCGCACGTCACAGCACAGCTGTGTCGCACGTCACAGCACAGCTGCGTCGCTCGTCATAGCACAGCTGCGTCACACGTCACAGCACAGATGCGTCGCACGTCACAGCACAGCTGCGTCGCTCGTCACAGCACAGCTGCGTCACACGTCACAGCACAGCTGCGTCGCACGTCACAGCACAGCTGTGTGACACGTCACGGCACAGCCGCGTCGCACGTCACAGCACAGCTGCGTCGCACGTCACAGCACAGCTGCGTCGCACGTCACAGCACAGCTGTGTGACATGTATCACCACTGGGGCGACGTTGGCAGGCATGCTGGAGTCAACAGCGTTTCGTCTGTCACTGTCGCGTCGTGCGCTCTGCTTCCGCGCTACCTTGTCCAGGAACCGCCTGCCGCCGTCACAAGCTCTCGGACACTGGGCGAATTCGTGAGCAAAGTTGATCGTGTTGACTTATACTACACCGTACGCCGCGTTTTTTTCCCGGGACTATTTTTGTTTCTTGTCCCGTCAGTGTTTGGATTTTCGTTTGATGTTCATGTTCACAGTATTCGTTCGTCAGTATTCGTGTGATGTAATTTACTTGCGTACTGTGGTAGGACTGACATCAAATGCTAAGACACTAGCTGGAGCGTTTCCTGATTACACCGACGTGACTTGACTTCATTAGCCTTCACATTTCTAACAAGGTCATGGCAGAACAAAAGCGGAATTACTGTGCTTTCGCTCTTTGTATTCTGCTTTATTTTACATAAGTTCGCTGCTGCTGTGACCATGTAACTTCATTTGAGAACGATTTGTGCTTCACTCCTGGCCCTTTGAATGGCAAAGGCAACGGATTGCGAGTACCCCAAATATCACGACGATCGGCCATATGGTTCCCCGTCTGTAGTAAAATAGTATTGATCCAAAGCGGCCCCCATACCCGTAGCGCTAGGTTTGGAAAAACAGCGAGCAACAAGAAAAAACGCTGCGACCGTGCGGCATTATGACTCGTTCGCGTGATGGTCAGTTGTATTAATGATGGAACGGTGTGGTGCTTTTTATGTCACGCTGATTGAGTAAGGACGAGAGGCCTGATATACGAATACAACGTGCGTATCGCTATCGGCTATGCACATCCTGAACTGATTTTAGTCGTGGTCACCTTTCCCCTGCAGCCGTTCCACAGGCGCCGGAGGCGGTAAACACTCCCTATTGCGTCCCTAGTTAAGCATTGACACGCACGAGCGGGTACGGCGACATAAGCTCGTCGAAACTGTGGCGAGCGGGGCGGCCAAGGTGGACGCTTTTGACCGTCCCACTAAGATGCTCGCAAATAGGGCTCGCGGGGCCCGCGGCCTTCCTCGTCATCACGTAGCCGTCTCATCACGCGAGGTTCCTGTGGTACCTCACGCAGGAACAAATCAAATGAGTTGCGGCACACCCTGCCCGGAAATGACGAATCGACAGCGACGTTACCACGAATAACAAAAGGCGCAGTTCAGCCAGGTCGTAATCACGCAGATGAGGGGTTATTGTCTCTGGATTGCACCCGCTGCGCGGCAGCAAACCAGAAGTTGCCCGGTTTGTCCAATAGCTGGTCACGCCGGCGGTTGATTGACGTAACTTCACAAGACAAAAAAACGCCGATGGTATTTTAACCCGCGGTCGGTTTGTGCCTGTTGGCCGGTCCTCTCCGAGGCCAAAGCTACTACTAACCGACATGTGGCGTGAGTGAAACTGCACCCGCTTTTGCATCGGATGAGCACCGTTTGGTGCCGAAGGGACCCGGTCCGTCGACTCTCCGGGACCTGACGCGCCTCTCCGTCTGTTGCAGATCTGGACAACAAGGCGAGCGGTCTCTCCATCATGTCGCAGAAGTACCGCAAGGACGCGCGCAGCCTCAACATGCGCAGTCTGTACGCCAAGATGGCGGCCGGCGGCGTGTGCGTGTTCGTCTTCTTCCTCTACTTCTGGGTGCTGTAGGGGGCGGTGTCGGGGCGGGCGTGGCCGGCGCCTCAGCTTCCCTGTTCGGCGCCGGCCACTCTATTCCAGTGGGAGCAGCGACAGCTCAGCGGTGGTTGGCCTTTGACGCTCCGGTGACGCGGCAACGGCTGGGTGGCGTCAACTGACGCGACTCCGGCCGGACCACGTCGGCTGACGTGGTCAGGCTGGATGGCGTCAGGTGATGCGGCTCCGGCCGGACTACGTCGGATGACGTGGTCTGGCTGGATGACGTTAGCTGATGCGACTCCGGCCGGATGACGTCAGCTGACGCGACTCCGGCTGGATGACGTCAGCTGACGTGACTCCGGCCGGATGAGGTCGGCTGACGCGGCTCCGGCGCCGCCGGTGCTCGCGCGCCGCCGCTCTCCCAGGGGTGAAGACGCCGGTGTCTGGCGTGACGCGGCGCTTGTGATAGTGAGCCGCCCCACCGTCAGGAGTGGGCCGCAGAGGGGGGCTGCTCTGGTATTCAGAGCGTGCACGGCGCTTGTAATAACGCTGGCGAATGCACCCTCTTGAGATGGACGATATGAGAGTCGGTTGTTTATTGGGCGGCGGGCGTGTCATGGCGGATGTTGCTTCCCGTTCACTGAGTTTTATCGCAGGCAGGTACGTTGAAATATATATTTAAGGAAAAGAGCCACCGCGGCGATTCCTTTGTTCTTGCCCGATGGCGACGTGTGGGCAATGCCACACGCATTCAGGCTGACCTCCGGGGTCGAGCGACAAGCGGAAATGAGTGTGTTTTCCGGGACACGCGTGGATAGTTTTGGAGCGTGCCGAGGTGCGTGAATTATGCAGCACGATTCCAAGTAAAGCCGGACACCGTACGGGTACAATATATGCAGCGGGAAACGAAGTGCTCGTTGCCAAGTTCACGTAAAATGGGCCACTGGCAGATCGAAAAAGTCAACGGACACGTTATGCCACCCGTGTGCCAAATGGTATGATAAGGATCGCAGACGAGACTCATGCCCCCAAAATCCATATTGTGCGGCTAGCGTCAGTACAGCGATAGGATTCGCGCGGGCATTTGGGCGTTAGCCTTCAGTTACGACCTGAATGCTCGTAAACGACCCCTTTCAGACGCTGTGATTGGGGAACCCGGCGCCATCGTGAGAGACTCGTCTCTGGTCAATGCGTTGTCCCGTCTGACTATAACGAGCTGCTTTTATGAGCCAAACTCACTGCTAATTGGCTGGATTCCATCGGTTTAGCCGAACACTTCACGTATGCACGAGCTTCTAGGTGTTCGTCACAATATCACCAGGGAGCCGCTCCATCGCTGCTTATCTGCCGGGGGATCCCGCCCCGCGTCGCCAGAATGACAGCCGGAGGACGTGCCGCGATGGGACAGAATGGCCCTTCAGCCCTTGTCCGGAAACGGCAATATGCCTCTAGCGCTCTATTCAAGGGGCCCTTTGCCCGGAAGAAAATGAGGCGTCTCATTATTTTTGAATAAAGTGGATCGAAATGAGTTTAAAAAACGAACAAGACGGTGCCTCGTTTGCCTGAGGACGTTCATTCTTTTTTTCAGAATGGATTTGTGAAACGAATATCACCAAAAGGTTTGAACATGCGCACCCGCAACCTCGAGAGTAAGGACAGGGATGGTCTTAGTTGTAGCTTCCGTAATACCGAGCGACTGCAAGTGACACCAGACGGTCGGCGCTATGTTAATCTGTCTTGGACAGATGAACAGTCAGCAACACGAAAAATAGAAATTCTACCCTTACTCTTCCGGTTCCACCACCAGATTCTAACAACACTTCTCGGTCCTGTGAGAGCCAATCCGTTCCTATCATAAGTCTAAAGATCGCACAGGTGAAACATGCGTCTAGACTGCTTTCTAAATGTAAGATGTGATGCTCTGAAGCTTTCAAAGGTGATTGCTCCAGAGGCGTCATCATTTTCGCCCACTCGTTGGACACGGCTTGAGGTTCGGTGTTGATCCGACGCTGCGCGGACTACGGAGACTGCAACGCCTGACAGGTTTTTTCTGCCAAGATTTGCGAGTGTGCGTGTTCAAAACTACTTTTTATCACTATGTATTTTGTAAAACTACATGGTTTGTATCACTACGCATCACTACCAAAAAGTCGAGGAACTTAAAGGTATTTCTAAACGTGACCAAGTGGGGTTTGGTGACATTTCATGTCCCACACCCGAAGTAATTGCGCACGCGCTCGGGTGGGGGTCAAATTGACCCCCCTAAAGGTTTTTCCAGAATAATTTCCGAACGGCACGGCGTAGTCGTGCCAAATTTTGCCTAGCTGTAGACAATTGAATAGCGGATCGTTTGACATCAAAATTTAGATGTACCTTGTAAGGTCGCTGACCTAATGGCAGGTCAAAGTCAGGCCATGGTTTCAGCGAAGACAATTTCTAGGGAATCGTCCAATCGGATACAATAACGGAATGTTTGACGAGGCCATACATCTCTAAGATGCTTCCTTAGGCGCCAAAAATGTTGAATAAGCAAATTACGTTGACCAAAGGTCGGGTGTGAAGGTCAGACCAAGATCAAAACCAACCTGATTTACTTCTCTTGGGCTCGCTGTATGGGATAGTTTGTGGCGCTCATTTAGAATTTATTGATTGCAGGAATCGCATTATGCATCTTTCATTGACTTCTTAGAGGTCAGGAAAGGTAATTGACCTAAGAGGACCCGGGTCGACATTTCGTTTTTTGAACATACTGTCTAGCGTTATCTTTGTCGCTTATTCAAATGCAAAACTCAGACCAGTCTTGTATGATTTTGATCACCATGACCTTCAAAAGGTCAAACAAGGTCACTGACCTAAAATAGGCTTGTGACCTTTTGCTTAGAACCGGTTGCCTACGTTCTGGGGGCACTTAGAGACCAACCTATAATTTGACCTTGTTTGACCTTATTTGACCTGAAGGTCATGGCCCAGGAAGCTCAAACTTTGACCTAAGTGAGTTTACGTAAAGGTCATGACACTGTATAAATTTGGTACCTCTAGCTTTCTTAGTACCCGAGATCTCAGAGGGGATCAAACTGACCCCCACCTGAGCGAAAGGTATTTAGCCGGCCACCCGCGCGCGTGTTAAACAATTAGTTAACAAGTACTTACGGTGAAAATCGGTACGCCTTATAATCGAGATCAGCTTTCCCCCACAATTACACTAGAGATGTTGAATGAATTCCAAATTTTTGGAGTTACAAAAAGATTTCACATGCAGAATTAGGAAATTGAAAGGACAGATGCAAATCTTTGGGAATTTGTTGGACGGTCGATATCGCTCTGGCGTGTCGCAAATTGGCATGCACCTCAACTTATTTAACACGCGCTCGGTTGGCCGGCTAGACACCTTTCGCTCGGGTGAGGGGTCAATTTGACCCCCTGAGATATCGGGAACTAAGAAAGCTAGAGATACCAAATTTGCAGGGTGTCTTGACCTGTACATGAACTCACTTAGATCAAGATTAGAGCTTCTTAGGTCATTACCTTCAGGTCAAATAAGGTCAAACAAGGTCAAATTATAGATTGGTCACTTAAGTGCCTCCAAAGCCTAGGAAGCTGTTTCTAAGCAAAAGATCAAAAGCCCATTTGAGGTCAGTGACCTTGTTTGACCTTTTTAAGTTCATGGTGACCAACACCATACAAGACAGCTCTGAGTTTTGCATTTGAAGAAGCGACAAAGATTACGCTAGGCAGTATGTTCATAAAACAAATTGTCGACCCGGGTCATCTTAGGTCAATGACCTTTTCTGACCTCTAAGAAGTCAATGGAAGATGTATAATACGATTCCTGCTATCAATAAATTCAAAATGAGCACCACAAACTATCCCATACAGTAAGCCCTAGAGTAATAAATCAGGTTGGTTATGACCTTGGTCTGACCTTCATACCTGACCTTAAGTCAACGTAATTTGTTCATTCAGTAGTTGTAATGTCTTTCGTCAAACAGTCCGTAATTGTGTCCGATTGGACGATTCCCTAGAAATTGCCTTCGCTGAAACCATGGCCTGATTTTGACATGTCATAGGTCAGCGACCTGACAAGGTACATCTAAATTTGTTGCGTCAAACAATCCACCATTCAATTATCTACAGCCATGCAAAACTTGGCGCTGCTACGCCGCGCCGTTCGGAAACCATTCTGGAAAAAGCCTTCGGGGGAGGTCAATTTGAGCCCCCAACCAAGCGCGTGTTAATGCTGCTCGTTTAAAAAAAAAATAATTTGCTTCTGGAACATAAACAAGTTGTTGAAAGAGCACACTCGAAAATAGTACTTTTGAAAACATGAAATAGAAAACCTGTACAATTAAGGGCATTGCTGGAACGGACATCAATGTTAATATATTTAGGAGAATGTGACACTAATAACTCCCGAGATACGACTCGTTATCACTCGACATCCGAATAAGCTGTCCTTGTCGAGCCTATGGATGGTCAAGCTTAGCCGACATCGATGTGATTGGTGAATAGGCGATATTTTCAGGAAAGTTTGTGTTGCACCTTATTTGTACACGATCATCTTGTTTTCTTCTCATTCGATTGAAATGAGGGTATTCAGCGACGCGAGTAGTGACTGGAGTTGAGGGTTGTGGATAGAAGTTCCTTGATTTTTATCGGAAATTTTTGGGCCACCTTGAGCTTATGTACAGTTCTGGACGGACGAAAATCTTTCCTTGGACTCTGGATTAGACTTTGGATTACAAATTCCAGGAACCGGCACCTCTGATTTGGACGGAACCCACGTTCAGCACGACACCGACTATAAGACCACGTCGTTTAGTAACGTTTCATCTATGGGCAAAAAGTGCGCAACTGCCACATGCCAGAGCTAGGACAGGTCTGTTGCCGCACGCAAATGCGGTGGGTTATCGGTGAAGCGGCCGTGGCTGCGGATCACAGCAGGCGCACTCTCACCGGCCAATGGCGCATCGGAGACGGCGACAAAGTACAGGTGAACGGACCGGTGCTTCCAGCCAACAGTCGCGGCATCCGACGATCATCGGTGTTTCTTGCCAACAGCCGCGGTCCCCGGCGATCATCGGTACTTTTACCCAACAGCCGTCGCCTCCGGTGATCGCCGGTGCTTCTCGCTAACAGTCGCGGCCTCCGGCGATCATTGGTGCTTCTTGCAAACAGCCGAGGCCCCCGGCGATCACCGGTGCCTCTAGCCAACAGTCGTGGCCTCCGGTGATCACCGGTGCTTCCAGCCAACAGTCGCGGCATCCGGCGATCCTGTGCCCGGCTTTCCACGCTGCACCGCAGCGGCGGCCGGACATACCAAGCATCCCACCGTATGTTCCGCCGCGCCTCTTCCGACGACCGGCGCGCGCTTGTTCGGGGAACCTATGCCGCGTCATAGCACCCCTCTTACACTAAACCCGGCTGGCAGATGTGCGTGGCGCCTTCGATTCGGCGCACCAGGGAGCGTACGCATGACCTGCCCCTCGACGGCGACGAAAGTGATGCTTGACCCGAGCCAGCACCACGCGATAGTGCCAGCAGCACGACGGGTGCGGCCGGCCGCGTTCGATTGCGCCCGGAGTGATCGCCACCTCGTTCAGCACTTGGGGGCTCCGTCCCAGCAATATCCAGCTCGGGACAGGAAGCGGCGGCAACTGCCCGACTGACGAATGAGTTGCTCCACCGGGCATTCACCTGCTCACTCCCCCGTGGCAGTTGGCTTGATCCGCCTTTGTCCGAAGGGCAAATGTACAGGCGCGTTTCTTAAACAAGCTCCTTGCATCTATCCTCAAGTTCATGGATTGTCACGAGAAAACTATGCGAGGGCAAACAGAACCATGACTTTATGAATCGATAAAGCGGAGTTTGTGCGTGATAACCGAATGTGCTGCCATGCATGGTCTGACAACGAGTGAAAGTAGTCCCTTATAGTGTGAAGCAGTCTTGTCCAGTGCGTATTTATGTGTTTGGCTGGTGGACTGAATAACTCGATAACGCGCACCAGGTATCAAAAGTTATCTTAACAAAAAGTAACCCCGAACATACATTGGACTACTAACACTAGGGTGACTAAGACCACGAAAAGTGGATGTGCGGCTTGGCTCTCTTGCCCCTGTTGCTACGGCTATGGGGACTACCGACAAGTTTGTGTGGCCCTTAGACCACTGTGGGTACACTAGAAGGATACTGAAGCTCTCCGCTCTTATTTTGTTGCAGCTCCTTTGGGATTCACAAACTCACTGGACAGTTTCGGACTGCCCAGCCAGTTGACTGATCTCAGCTTGGTTGACTTGTTATGCCGCGCCTTAATCTTAGGAAACGGTGGACTCGAGGTAACAGATGGGTTTCGGTCCAAAAATGTGGAGCATCCAAGTGACAGATAGCGTTAAATGGGCCATCACTGATAAGGCATGTTCCGTCATCCTGATACAGTAAATTGGCTGGCATCCTGATACAGTAAAAACCAAACATGTCTCCAGACGCGAATGTGCTGCCCTTACCGGTTCCAAGATTTAAAGGAAACGAATTTTTAAAAAACATATTTTCCGGTAGCCAAAACTATCGATGCATAACGCGCATGAAGACATTTTAAACTCAGACGTGCGAAATGGAAAGGACTTAGCAGCCTCAATGGCGTAAGAGCTCTGGTTCACGCTTATTGGTTGTGATGTTGCCCCGGGGGGTCATGGTCGGCTTTAAAAGACATGCCAGTTTAAGAATAACTATTTTATCTTATCTGGATGCGAGCGAGCGTCTTGCCTGCCGTTTCCAGAATTGTCGCGTAGCGAAGTGAAATACTTTCGTTAAAATAGCAGTGGAACGAGTGAGGAGGCGGCATTAACAGTGTAAATGATGAACAAAGTGAGAGCGATAAACCGAGTTTGTAGCATGCATAGGGTTGACATGAGAGAAATAGCATGCGCTTCAAAAGATCGGCTTGAAAAGGAGTGGCATGCTTCAACTTGTGGAACACCTCACTTTGGGCGCCTTGTTTTCTTGTTTCGTTTTAATTTGTTGGTACTGGCTTTGAGTCTGGGGTGTAGCAAACACAAGAACGCTTGTGGCAGAGGTGCCTCGCTTCGGAACCGCATGAACACGACGCCGTGTCCTAATTTGGGCGCAGCGCTGCTCACTCATGTTGTCACGCCTCCTCTCGTCTCACCAGTGAGCATAAAGGTGCCTGGAAGGTGCCAACGTAGGCCGTGTCAGGGCGGGGCCTAAAGAAATCGCCCAAGGCAATTTCAAGGCATTCATTTAGAGCTCAGAAGACGCAGGTCGTAGTATGAAACATCGAGGTTATGAAAACCACATTCATAGTGGCGGGTTTAATTTAATGATCTTTCCAGGATAAAGAAAGGGGGCAATGGGGCAGATTAATATTACTTATCCAGAAACAGCAAAGCACAATGTGCAAGCATATTACCGCGTAAAAAAGTATGTATTTGCAGGTGAACTGCACAATGTTCCTAACAGGAGCGCTTCACAGATTAGATCAGTCCGCGGGGTGGATTGGACCGCGTAGGAAACGTGGGAATCACACGGATTAGGATTGGATTGAATCTCACAATTTTCCGGGCCATACAGCTTGAACGGATTGAAAACCAAATAAATTATAAAAAGGTTGCTGGACTACCACTTCCACCGCGAATCTCCTATCATACAGCTTTAGTCATTAAAGCACATTTACTTCAGTCATTGGGAAATTGTGATACATCCTAAATTGTTCATGCTAGCACGTCACTGACTGCAATATACAGAAAACTGTAGCTACGTATGATGACAGCGGCTTATTAGGTAGTTATGACGTCATCGCCTACCATTTATACATGTGGTAGTGTATTACCATGACTTACTGCTATCAACGTGACAAGAACAAAACGTGGAAGTATCACGCACAGCCACTCCATTAGCAATCTGATCAATCACAGCTAGGTAGCGCTATATTACTCACATTCTCCATAAACATCACTTATTATTGCAAAGAAGTAGGTTACGGAGCTCAGCACTTGCTCCAGTATTTTATTTTGCGGTGCCCTTTTATCAATGCAAGTGGACCCTGCTTAATATTACGAGATCAAAGCCGAAATCGAAAGCCTTTTTGCAGCCGTTGGGTTATTTAATCGGGTACGTACTGCGAAAGACATGATAACAAATCGCAACATAAGTGGGCTATCCCGGCTGTCTCCACCTTGGAACTGGAGACAACTCGGGCGTGCCAACAACATGAAGTCCGAATTTCATGTTGTTGGCTTACAGATCGGGCTAATGGGCGGTGTGTCGTGGGTTCCCTGGCGGCGATGACCATATCTTGCTATTATTAGGAGAGGTGCTCAGAGTTAAGCGTTCCGTTTATGCGCCAATTCACTCATCACATTATGTACTGCTTAATTTCCATAATCAAAATAAACATGAAATCAAATCAATCAACATGCGATTGCCAAAGTCCTTCATGAATATACAAGCCAGATTGAAGAGCAGGCAGGCAAAAGACAGATAAGCTGCTGTCACATTTTCTTAATATGTGTTCCACCCACATCGTTATGAATAGTGTTCTGATACTGTCTCTTCGACCATGTGCCTCATCAAGACGCATATAAATTGGGAATACATACGTGGAGCACAGCCTAACCAGGCGCTTTGTCTTAAAACACACCAACCCCGTTACATCTGAGGGCACGATCCGTTCCTCGTCGCTTGTTTTGTTCTACCCTTCACGAATGATCCCTGAAGGTGGAAAGAAGACTATCTCTATATAATGACGGGCGGTTAATGTTGCCACGCCTTCAATATTTCCAAAAACATATATTATGAACTTTTGGCCTTACAGCGCTACCGATCAGCGGTGTTCCGTCAGTTTGAAAGAGGTCAGAAATGGGCAGGGGGTGCAGCCCATTCTTGGTGCTGGGAGAAGAGGAGGAGATTTAGCACAGCCTTGACAAGTTTCCGGTGCCGCTGAAAGATCCTCATTACCCCTTTTCTCCATCCCTCAAAACAAGAACAATAGGACCACTGCATTGGCCCATTTGATTTCGTAGTTGCACATACACAACGCAGAGGCCACAGAGAGATGTATTTTGCATTTTCCATCTTTGCATTTTGCAGTTGTATGGAAGTATTTTGTATATTGACGTAAATAAACTGATGAGGGCCAAGCGTTAAATAACTGCATAATATAAACCGCCGGTTGCCATTTAATTTCCAACGGTTCAGTGCACTCTTTCCAAGCCGATGGACATCAAGGGCTTTACAGGGATTTCTTCGGTGTTTTACAATAGATAGTTTGGGGACCCCTCGTATAGAACGTAGATTGCAGATCAAAATGGGGGTCAAGATTCCCATCGGTAGGGCCAAACGATGTTCTTCTGGAGAAGGTTAGTTCTTTGCCAGAATGGAGGGATAAAAGACAGCTGTTTTGAATATGAGTGCTCGCAAGAAGCAAAAGCCCCATGTCTGGCGTTGTAGTCTCCTCAGGCCGCATAGCGTCGGCCCAGCGGTTAACACTAGGCAGCGGCGAACTGACCGATGGAAAATGATCACGTATCTGACAAAAAATGCCTTCAAATTCTTTATTCATCAATAGATACATTAAGAAGGAAGTCCGGGTCGTGTTTTTCACCCGTGTGATTTTCAGTGTTAATGGGAAATAACTAAATTAATGGGTATAAACCGCCGTCAAATATAAGGATATTAAGTGGCGGGCATCTGTATTTGTGACACGCTGTGGATTGACTGTCAAACTGTAAAAAAGTGTTACCCAAAAACTAGCTGATTACTGATTCTGCGGATTCTTATTAACATATTTTTGCTATAGGCCGACGGGACCGACCGGAGTCAGAATTTGAAAAAGCTGAATAGCAGGTGGATTGGATTCTGGAAGTGTCGGGTCAGATAAGGCGGGATTTTAACAACGAAATCCTGGAGCTCCTTACCAAATGGCTCACTAATCAAAGTGTATGGATAGTAGGGGTTCATTTTGAAATCTGTCACCTGACCCGGACATGCTAGCAATTTTCTAAAAGGCTACGCCATTTATTTTACCTTTTCAAAGACCCCTTCGACCTAGTTCACCATGACCAAAACCTGTTGGTCCATTCAAACATCAAAATTTTGCATGACAACATTGAAATGTCTCATCCGCTAAGTTCTGCATTTTTTTAGTTTGGCCCGTTCAAGTACCTGCGCTGATTCAAAAGGTAACAATATTCAGCAGACGGACGATAGCAATAGTAGTGTTGCATTATCGTAGCTGCTGACATTGTTGGTATGGTTTGCTTGGCGGCACATGATTGCCAAAATATCGGCATCATTCAGTGGTATCAGTTTTGATTGGTGCGTTGGTGACTGTGTTGTTGCCTGGTAACAGCAATTCATTGAAAAACGCAAATATAAAAACAATGCAGATTTGCGATGTCGACTGCGCTAGCAACGAAACGTGGAAGGCGTACTTGAAGCGGGAGCGGTGTCCGCATTCGTTCTTTAATAAACATTGCTCCTTGACATAAAACGCCAGGCACATGTGCACGGCGCTATGCGGCACCTATACTGTACTTCAAGCCTTCCCGCGCCTGGACGGCATCTCAAAAACCGTGTTCAGAGTCGGCGTCGTAACCAGTCTTTGACAAATATTGCATTTTTAACATGCCACAGTGCGATACTTCCAGTGATTCCAGTATTTCCAACAGCTGCTGGACCGAGGCCTCCAATCTGTGCGAGTACGTGGAGTCTATCGACTCCCTAGGGCGCGCTAGAACAGCCGCGCTACCGCCAACACATGGCCGTCCGAACATGGTCCAGAGGGTGGCATCCGGCTCGGCGGCTGACCTTTGGGGCGCGCTCTAACCGGCGCGCCAGCGAACTTAACGGAACCATAAGACGAGCTTCCGACGCTGGGCTCTGGATGAAATGAGCTCGGTCGCAGTCGGGCCGCACGGTGATCTTGAGGCGGTAAAGTGATTAGGACATCAGGTTTAGACCACACCGGGGCTATCTTCGGAGTGAACCGGATCCTTGACAAACTGCCACGGATGTGGCTGAGCCGGGAGCAACCGCCTACACGTCCGCCACGAGTTGCCACATTGGTAAGTATGGACC
Source organism: Pollicipes pollicipes (assembly GCF_011947565.3). Classification (NCBI taxonomy): domain Eukaryota; kingdom Metazoa; phylum Arthropoda; class Thecostraca; order Pollicipedomorpha; family Pollicipedidae; genus Pollicipes; species Pollicipes pollicipes. The sequence goes on along the minus strand of NW_023596448.1, from coordinate 22,779,596 downwards.
TCAGATCGTGAACCGCTGTAAAGGCCAGTTACAGTCAGGCCCAAGATGCTGCTCCCACCAGCCGGTGCGACGTCGTGCACGTCACTTACCGCCGGCTTTGAGTACGTGTAGTACGGTTGAGTACACAGGTCCACAGTTTCTATGCCGAGTGCATGCAGGAAGAAACGGGTTCGCTGCGAAGGTTCCCTTTCTTTTCTTTGGCAGCGTCGCTGTCAGCTGTGGGTCTAAAGCTACCGAGGTGGCTGCCGGACGATATGGATAATGGTCGATTAACGCGATGAAGACCACGACTCATTTCAGGAAACTTGAATTGAACGAGCACACCAGTACTTTTCCAACTCCAGCAACTTTGAAGTGCTGCAGGCGACCAGACGTCCTGAGAAGTCCAAGAAGAGCTGCAGGCATCGGCCGGTGTCTCCCAGATAAGAGAGCGGCGTCACTGGTCAGCAGCATCGGGCTTGCGGCCAGGGCCGCCCGGAGACGCACGAAACCGCGCTAGTTTTGGAGGAGCTGGTAGCTTCACAATACCAGCGCGGCTCAGTCCGGGGGCGACCACTGAAGGGCATCCAAACGCCGGTTTCGTGCCGGACTTGGCCGCTTCGTTTTGGCATCTGGAGAAAATTTAAAGATTGGTAAGGACTTTTTGGCATCGCAGATTTTTCAGGAGCATGTATGACAGGAAAAAAGGAGTTGAAAATAGCTGTACAGCAGTGCACTTGTTTTACGCTATATTTTCTTTGCAGCTTGTATTCTTTGGTTAAACTGTTCGGAAAGTTTTAATAATTAAACAAATTTCATTTATAGATTGAGTGTTGTTGGCCTAATGTATGTATTCGAGAGAACCAGCCGTGTGGATGAGTTCACCTGAAGGGTGGGGAAGGCTAGGTTCAAATTTGGGAAATCATCCGCAGTTTGAGGGGTTCGAGCCTCCAACTGAATAAGATCATACGCCGCTGGGAACGCTAAGCTGTTTTGATGTCAACCGAGGCAGATACTAATGAAGCTCTAAGGTACAGTTTGTCGCCGCGTGTTGGGATAGCCAATTCAACTAACCAGACCAGTTCTAATGCACCCGCAGCTCCATTATGTAGCTTCCTGGAGATATAGCTAATTGCCGAATGCAATCACCTTTTCTTCCCTAGCACCGCGACTGAAGTCTACATGAGGCCTCTGCGTAGGCCGCGCCGCACTACCCGGAAGCGCTCCGGCACAACCTATGCAGCCGGCCGGCCGGCCTCCGGCCAGCCGACAAGCTATCGCCGCAGCTCAGCATAACCGTCATAGACTTTCACTCATTGATCCCTGACGAATTTATCAAAACACGGTCAGCCAATTACAGGGGTAACTGAATTGAAAACCGGCTACAGCCATTCAAAACGAGCTAGTTATCGCCGAGTATTAAGCTCGACCGCAGCACTTCCGCCTGGGTGCCAGCAGATGGCGGGGCTGCTGTCCGCCGTTCTTTGGTCCGCACTAACCCGGTCGGGGTGAGGGATAGCGGTGCTAAAGGCCACGCTGCCCGGTGCGTGACACACTACGGGGTACGACTCGCGCGCGCTGTCCGTAATTCCGGCCGGGGCGTGACGGATGAGTGTGCGGCAGCGGCAGGCAGGAGCCCAAACGGCTGGTGGGCACTGCTGAACGAGGGCTTCCCGTTGGTCGAGGACATCCTGCTCTGGGCTCAGCAAGGATAAAGGCCCCGTCGTGTTGTTACGTCTGCGAAAGACGATGTCTGGTGTGACTAAGTCGGTATATTCGAAGCACATTTCCCTCGTATTAATGGGAGCGACCACACTTGCTATCCGAACAGCCACGAAACATTTCATAAGCACCTCTCTGACTCTTTCACTGCTCCATTTGTCCTCATTGTAAAAGCATGGCTTGTATTTTTCCCTGCACTCTGACTATCCCTGCTCTACTGTTGCCAAATGAAGAAGAATGTCTTTAAAACTGCCGATTTGTGCGGCGCTCTCGGCCGCAATGGTTGTTCCGTCTCGGCCAACAATAGGTCTCAACCGGACACCGAGGGCCGAAATCTATCATCACGAGGCTCACCTCCCATCGGCTTCACCGGCGTCTTCAAACTACGTTAGCGATTCCTCGCCCCATGGCAGGTAGCGATTACTAGATGTGTGTGTAAGGACGATGGATGTAATTAAAGGCGTAGTATCGCAGTTAGTGGCAGACCGAGCAGCCAAAAAATGGCAAAACTTATCCCCAAAATACGCCAACGGACGTGATAGTACACTGACTTTTCCCACTTTCTTTTCAGCTGGTGGGGTAAGACCGGTGCAACAGGGAGGAGGGGGGACTGGAGCCTCCCACAACTGAAAAGGAAACGTCCCCCTGGGTGCACCGCTAGTCTGTTTTTGCCATGACATCCATTCCTCGCCAGTGCACGAGCTTTGATCGTCGAAGGAAATATGCAGTGCATGAAAATGTACCGTTTGGACGGGAGACAAAATATTCTGTAGGCTTATATCAAGTGAGGAAATATTGAAATATTGCTTACCAATATGAATGCTTGTTCTATCACGTTTTCTCCCACACTGAACATAATTTCTGCAACACCATTCACAACGTACACTTGCCCACACTTTTCTTACAGGTTAGGAAAGGGGTCATGCTGTAACCTGCCCAACATGTTAATAATATCGTCAAAATAATTATATACATATAAAATAATAATTATATATATTTGTAATAATGATAATTATAATATATGATAATTATATATATGTATATATATATATATATATATATATATATATAA
>NW_023596448.1:22741811-22776813 GCF_011947565.3 Pollicipes pollicipes | reverse complement strand
CCCCCCCCCCCCCCCCCCCCCCCCCCCCCCCCCCCCCCCCCCCCCCCGCCGCTGGATCTGACAGTGTCCGGGGCTGTCCCCGCCGGCTCCGGCGGCGTTGAGCGTAGCCTTGCGGCTCGGCCATTCAGCCTTGTGCTCATGCGGTGTCAGGAGCCTGCGATTGGAGTAAGTTGGTTTCCTTTCATGCGGTTGGTAGAATGACTGCTGTGTACAGAGTATGATGTTCCAATGGTCGGTGAATGCGACCAGGGGTGCCTAACGAGCAAAAACTGTAAACGTGATGAGCCCGTAATGCAGAGACGAGAAGAGATGGTCGGTGAAGACCATACATGAATGTCGGCTTTATCTGGTCGTTAGATTGGCACGGTTAGGATGGGTCAGTGGTTTGATGGCAGGGCGGGCAGGTTCTGTGGCAGCACCGACCCGACTTAGTGGTGTCAGTTTAGATTCGGTTCACCCGTACCCACGGAACCTGGAGATGGGCGAGCATAGAGATTCGTCTTCAGCAATCTTCATCAATCTTTTCTTCTCTTCTCGGTTCCAAGGTGAATGTCAGTCACGTTTTTAGGGCTAACGCCTCACAAGAATTGTCCAGCTCAAGGGCGTAGTTCATATTCAGATGGAAGGGCTCCAGCTGACCCCCCCCCCCCCCCCTTTCTCCCCGCACTCACCAACTTTGTCCGGATTCCCCCGCCCCAACCATCAAAAGGGAAGTGGGCTAAGTCCGTTGAAAAGTAAGACTGCTTGAAAATGGAAGCAGCACACTCCTCGTCAGCTGACTCGGCGTCTCCCAGCTGATTTTGCAAGACAACGCCGCTGGTTCCATGCCTGTTGTCCACATCAGGCACAGTTAACAGTACATGGGCGTTTGCTAGTGCGGCACGCCCAGCGCTGTGCTGCCTTCAGCCACTGCAGTCACCGCAGTCTGACGTGATGCGTGCTGTTCTGCCGAGACGCTTGTGCCTGGTGGGCGGCTGCAGCTGCGGCGGTCGAGGCGGCCGCCGGTCCACCTGCCAGAGCTGCCGGTCCACCGGCGGCGCTGTGCGTCAGCGGTCCGGACGCGGCCGCCGGTCCGGCTGGTCCGTCCGCCTCGCGCTCATCGACGCTGAGTTGCCGCGGCCCGTCACTGACCATCCCCGGGGCCGATAGCGAGGCCTGCGCCGGCGCCGCTGCAGGCGCTCCTCGCGCCGCCGTGCGGCCGTCGTTAATCGTGCGTGCTCGCCATAGCTTAGATGAATGAAGCCAATCAGCAAATGACTGCGGCGAAGCACTGATATCGTGGTGGTCGTCGCCAAATTACCATATGGAGCGCCAAACGCGCTGCTTGCGGCTGGAAATCATGCGTAGCAAATGCGTCGCTCTTGTCATATGCGTTTGCCATGATCATAATTGCGTGCTTGGAATTGTTCAGGGGGAAGCTGGTGGATTTTTTTATTATGTGTTTTGCCGGCACGTTTCGGCACTTTCTCGCTTTTCCCATCTCGTTATAAAGCCGTTCCTGCCACACCGTTCTGGCAGTTTGTCTCTCAATGTGGCATTCGTGGACAAAACCTGTGTTCCCAAATGGGCCATGGCCCTCCAGGTGTGATTCGGGTGACCCGGGGGGGGGGGGGCATGTAATTAGAATGAGCAATTATTTTCACTCTCCGCATTTTCAAGATTCCTTGTTCGTCATGGACACAAAGCTAGCGTACTGTATGGTTTTAAGCTCATCTCAGCGAGTCACAAAACCTAAATGCAGAAGAATCGTGATTTGAATGTTCCAGCCAAGTGCAGCAATGGGTCTTGGGTTAAATCGTCCGACTTTTATCGTCCCTTTGAGGCCTGGACCATCAGAGCTGGTTCAGTGTTTGGCGGAGTTTCAGAGATCGAGTTGGCATCTCCGCGTGAATTTCAACCACAATGTACCCCGCATGGAAATGAAGCTTATAACTATTGCATGCCAGCTTCCTACTCATTAATATCATCAGAGCGGCTCCGGCTCAAGACGTCCGGTTCCTGCCCACAAATGTTGAAAAAGGTGACTTTGTGGTGGTGCCAGGACTGGTGGTTTATATGCATGAAAACTCGGCTTTCACTGGAAACCGGTTGCACGGGTCTTCGAAACGCGAAAAAAAAACGACCATAACCGTTCTCGGAGCCAATGAAGATCCCGTACAATGTGTGTTTCAATCCGGCCGCAGGGCACACAGTGTTCGACTCCGGAGCCAGGGTTTTCCTACCAGGGGGACGCGTGTTCTTGAATCGCATCGCGGCCGATCGTTGAGGCCCTGTGTGGCGCGGTACACGTGACGTTGTCGGCGCGCACGTAGTAGGCAACGTCGGTGTGTTCCAGGGCGCTCGAAATATCCGCGTGCTCCTGCGGCAATCCGCTCGCTGTCCACCACAGCTGCGTCACGCGTCACAGCACAGCTGCGTCACACGTCACAGCACAGCTGCGCCGCACGTCACAGCACAGCTGCGTCGCACGTCATGGCACAAGCTGCGTCACACGTCACAGGCCACAGCTGCGCCACACGTCACAGCACAGCTGCGTCACACGTCACAGCACAGCTGCGTCGCACGTCACAGCCACAGCTGTGTCGCACGTCACAGCCCAGCTGCGTCGCTCGTCATAGCACAGCTGCGTCCACACGTCACAGCACAGATGCGTCGCACGTCACAGCACAGCTGCGTCGCTCGTCACAGCACAGCTGCGTCACACGTCACAGCACAGCTGCGTCGCACGTCACAGCACAGCTGTGTGACACGTCACGGCACAGCCGCGTCGCACGTCACAGCACAGCTGCGTCGCACGTCACAGCACAGCTGCGTCGCACGTCACAGCACAGCTGTGTGACATGTATCACCACTGGGGCGACGTTGGCAGGCATGCTGGAGTCAACAGCGTTTCGTCTGTCACTGTCGCGTCGTGCGCTCTGCTTCCGCGCTACCTTGTCCAGGAACCGCCTGCCGCCGTCACAAGCTCTCGGACACTGGGCGAATTCGTGAGCAAAGTTGATCGTGTTGACTTATACTACACCGTACGCCGCGTTTTTTCCCGGGACTATTTTTGTTTCTTGTCCCGTCAGTGTTTGGATTTTCGTTTGATGTTCATGTTCACAGTATTCGTTCGTCAGTATTCGTGTGATGTAATTTACTTGCGTACTGTGGTAGGACTGACATCAAATGCTAAGACACTAGCTGGAGCGTTTCCTGATTACACCGACGTGACTTGACTTCATTAGCCTTCACATTTCTAACAAGGTCATGGCAGAACAAAAGCGGAATTACTGTGCTTTCGCTCTTTGTATTCAGCTTTATTTTACATAAGTTCGCTGCTGCTGTGACCATGTAACTTCATTTGAGAACGATTTGTGCTTCACTCCTGGCCCTTTGAATGGCAAAGGCAACGGATTGCGAGTACCCCAAATATCACGACGATCGGCCATATGGTTCCCCGTCTGTAGTAAAATAGTATTGATCCAAAGCGGCCCCCCATACCCGTAGCGCTAGGTTTGGAAAAACAGCGAGCAACAAGAAAAAACGCTGCGACCGTGCGGCATTATGACTCGTTCGCGTGATGGTCAGTTGTATTAATGATGGAACGGTGTGGTGCTTTTTATGTCACGCTGATTGAGTAAGGACGAGAGGCCTGATATACGAATACAACGTGCGTATCGCTATCGGCTATGCACATCCTGAACTGATTTTAGTCGTGGTCACCTTTCCCCTGCAGCCGTTCCACAGGCGCCGGAGGCGGTAAACACTCCCTATTGCGTCCCTAGTTAAGCATTGACACGCACGAGCGGGTACGGCGACATAAGCTCGTCGAAACTGTGGCGAGCGGGGCGGCCAAGGTGGACGCTTTTGACCGTCCCACTAAGATGCTCGCAAATAGGGCTCGCGGGGCCCGCGGCCTTCCTCGTCATCACGTAGCCGTCTCATCACGCGAGGTTCCTGTGGTACCTCACGCAGGAACAAATCAAATGAGTGCCGGCACACCCTGCCCGGAAATGACGAATCGACAGCGACGTTACCACGAATAACAAAAGGCGCAGTTCAGCCAGGTCGTAATCACGCAGATGAGGGGTTATTGTCTCTGGATTGCACCCGCTGCGCGGCAGCAAACCAGAAGTTGCCCGGTTTGTCCAATAGCTGGTCACGCCGGCGGTTGATTGACGTAACTTCACAAGACAAAAAAACGCCGATGGTATTTTAACCCGCGGTCGGTTTGTGCCTGTTGGCCGGTCCTCTCCGAGGCCAAAGCTACTACTAACCGACATGTGGCGTGAGTGAAACTGCACCCGCTTTTGCATCGGATGAGCACCGTTTGGTGCCGAAGGGACCCGGTCCGTCGACTCTCCGGGACCTGACGCGCCTCTCCGTCTGTTGCAGATCTGGACAACAAGGCGAGCGGTCTCTCCATCATGTCGCAGAAGTACCGCAAGGACGCGCGCAGCCTCAACATGCGCAGTCTGTACGCCAAGATGGCGGCCGGCGGCGTGTGCGTGTTCGTCTTCTTCCTCTACTTCTGGGTGCTGTAGGGGGCGGGTGTCGGGGCGGGCGTGGCCGGCGCCTCAGCTTCCCTGTTCGGCGCCGGCCACTCTATTCCAGTGGGAGCAGCGACAGCTCAGCGGTGGTTGGCCTTTGACGCTCCGGTGACGCGGCAACGGCTGGGTGGCGTCAACTGACGCGACTCCGGCCGGACCACGTCGGCTGACGTGGTCAGGCTGGATGGCGTCAGGTGATGCGGCTCCGGCCGGACTACGTCGGATGACGTGGTCTGGCTGGATGACGTTAGCTGATGCGACTCCGGCCGGATGACGTCAGCTGACGCGACTCCGGCTGGATGACGTCAGCTGACGTGACTCCGGCCGGATGAGGTCGGCTGACGCGGCTCCGGCGCCGCCGGTGCTCGCGCGCCGCCGCTCTCCCAGGGGTGAAGACGCCGGTGTCTGGCGTGACGCGGGCGCTTGTGATAGTGAGCCGCCCCACCGTCAGGAGTGGGCCGCAGAGGGGGGCTGCTCTGGTATTCAGAGCGTGCACGGCGCTTGTAATAACGCTGGCGAATGCACCCTCTTGAGATGGACGATATGAGAGTCGGTTGTTTATTGGGCGGCGGGCGTGTCATGGCGGATGTTGCTTCCCGTTCACTGAGTTTTATCGCAGGCAGGTACGTTGAAATATATATTTAAGGAAAAGAGCCACCGCGGCGATTCCTTTGTTCTTGCCCGATGGCGACGTGTGGGCAATGCCACACGCATTCAGGCTGACCTCCGGGGTCGAGCGACAAGCGGAAATGAGTGTGTTTTCCGGGACACGCGTGGATAGTTTTGGAGCGTGCCGAGGTGCGTGAATTATGCAGCACGATTCCAAGTAAAGCCGGACACCGTACGGGTACAATATATGCAGCGGGAAACGAAGTGCTCGTTGCCAAGTTCACGTAAAATGGGCCACTGGCAGATCGAAAAAGTCAACGGACACGTTATGCCACCCGTGTGCCAAATGGTATGATAAGGATCGCAGACGAGACTCATGCCCCCAAAATCCATATTGTGCGGCTAGCGTCAGTACAGCGATAGGATTCGCGCGGGCATTTGGGCGTTAGCCTTCAGTTACGACCTGAATGCTCGTAAACGACCCCTTTCAGACGCTGTGATTGGGGAACCCGGCGCCATCGTGAGAGACTCGTCTCTGGTCAATGCGTTGTCCCGTCTGACTATAACGAGCTGCTTTTATGAGCCAAACTCACTGCTAATTGGCTGGATTCCATCGGTTTAGCCGAACACTTCACGTATGCACGAGCTTCTAGGTGTTCGTCACAATATCACCAGGGAGCCGCTCCATCGCTGCTTATCTGCCGGGGGATCCCGCCCCGCGTCGCCAGAATGACAGCCGGAGGACGTGCCGCGATGGGACAGAATGGCCCTTCAGCCCTTGTCCGGAAACGGCAATATGCCTCTAGCGCTCTATTCAAGGGGCCCTTTGCCCGGAAGAAAATGAGGCGTCTCATTATTTTTGAATAAAGTGGATCGAAATGAGTTTAAAAAACGAACAAGACGGTGCCTCGTTTGCCTGAGGACGTTCATTCTTTTTTTCAGAATGGATTTGTGAAACGAATATCACCAAAAGGTTTGAACATGCGCACCCGCAACCTCGAGAGTAAGGACAGGGATGGTCTTAGTTGTAGCTTCCGTAATACCGAGCGACTGCAAGTGACACCAGACGGTCGGCGCTATGTTAATCTGTCTTGGACAGATGAACAGTCAGCAACACGAAAAATAGAAATTCTACCCTTACTCTTCCGGTTCCACCACCAGATTCTAACAACACTTCTCGGTCCTGTGAGAGCCAATCCGTTCCTATCATAAGTCTAAAGATCGCACAGGTGAAACATGCGTCTAGACTGCTTTCTAAATGTAAGATGTGATGCTCTGAAGCTTTCAAAGGTGATTGCTCCAGAGGCGTCATCATTTTCGCCCACTCGTTGGACACGGCTTGAGGTTCGGTGTTGATCCGACGCTGCGCGGACTACGGAGACTGCAACGCCTGACAGGTTTTTTCTGCCAAGATTTGCGAGTGTGCGTGTTCAAAACTACTTTTTATCACTATGTATTTTGTAAAACTACATGGTTTGTATCACTACGCATCACTACCAAAAAGTCGAGGAACTTAAAGGTATTTCTAAACGTGACCAAGTGGGGTTTGGTGACATTTCATGTCCCACACCCGAAGTAATTGCGCACGCGCTCGGGTGGGGGTCAAATTGACCCCCCTAAAGGTTTTTCCAGAATAATTTCCGAACGGCACGGCGTAGTCGTGCCAAATTTTGCCTAGCTGTAGACAATTGAATAGCGGATCGTTTGACATCAAAATTTAGATGTACCTTGTAAGGTCGCTGACCTAATGGCAGGTCAAAGTCAGGCCATGGTTTCAGCGAAGACAATTTCTAGGGAATCGTCCAATCGGATACAATAACGGAATGTTTGACGAGGCCATACATCTCTAAGATGCTTCCTTAGGCGCCAAAAATGTTGAATAAGCAAATTACGTTGACCAAAGGTCGGGTGTGAAGGTCAGACCAAGATCAAAACCAACCTGATTTACTTCTCTTGGGCTCGCTGTATGGGATAGTTTGTGGCGCTCATTTAGAATTTATTGATTGCAGGAATCGCATTATGCATCTTTCATTGACTTCTTAGAGGTCAGGAAAGGTAATTGACCTAAGAGGACCCGGGTCGACATTTCGTTTTTTGAACATACTGTCTAGCGTTATCTTTGTCGCTTATTCAAATGCAAAACTCAGACCAGTCTTGTATGATTTTGATCACCATGACCTTCAAAAGGTCAAACAAGGTCACTGACCTAAAATAGGCTTGTGACCTTTTGCTTAGAACCGGTTGCCTACGTTCTGGGGGCACTTAGAGACCAACCTATAATTTGACCTTGTTTGACCTTATTTGACCTGAAGGTCATGGCCCAGGAAGCTCAAACTTTGACCTAAGTGAGTTTACGTAAAGGTCATGACACTGTATAAATTTGGTACCTCTAGCTTTCTTAGTACCCGAGATCTCAGAGGGGATCAAACTGACCCCCACCTGAGCGAAAGGTATTTAGCCGGCCACCCGCGCGCGTGTTAAACAATTAGTTAACAAGTACTTACGGTGAAAATCGGTACGCCTTATAATCGAGATCAGCTTTCCCCCACAATTACACTAGAGATGTTGAATGAATTCCAAATTTTTGGAGTTACAAAAAGATTTCACATGCAGAATTAGGAAATTGAAAGGACAGATGCAAATCTTTGGGAATTTGTTGGACGGTCGATATCGCTCTGGCGTGTCGCAAATTGGCATGCACCTCAACTTATTTAACACGCGCTCGGTTGGCCGGCTAGACACCTTTCGCTCGGGTGAGGGGTCAATTTGACCCCCTGAGATATCGGGAACTAAGAAAGCTAGAGATACCAAATTTGCAGGGTGTCTTGACCTGTACATGAACTCACTTAGATCAAGATTAGAGCTTCTTAGGTCATTACCTTCAGGTCAAATAAGGTCAAACAAGGTCAAATTATAGATTGGTCACTTAAGTGCCTCCAAAGCCTAGGAAGCTGTTTCTAAGCAAAAGATCAAAAGCCCATTTGAGGTCAGTGACCTTGTTTGACCTTTTTAAGTTCATGGTGACCAACACCATACAAGACAGCTCTGAGTTTTGCATTTGAAGAAGCGACAAAGATTACGCTAGGCAGTATGTTCATAAAACAAATTGTCGACCCGGGTCATCTTAGGTCAATGACCTTTTCTGACCTCTAAGAAGTCAATGGAAGATGTATAATACGATTCCTGCTATCAATAAATTCAAAATGAGCACCACAAACTATCCCATACAGTAAGCCCTAGAGTAATAAATCAGGTTGGTTATGACCTTGGTCTGACCTTCATACCTGACCTTAAGTCAACGTAATTTGTTCATTCAGTAGTTGTAATGTCTTTCGTCAAACAGTCCGTAATTGTGTCCGATTGGACGATTCCCTAGAAATTGCCTTCGCTGAAACCATGGCCTGATTTTGACATGTCATAGGTCAGCGACCTGACAAGGTACATCTAAATTTGTTGCGTCAAACAATCCACCATTCAATTATCTACAGCCATGCAAAACTTGGCGCTGCTACGCCGCGCCGTTCGGAAACCATTCTGGAAAAAGCCTTCGGGGGAGGTCAATTTGAGCCCCCAACCAAGCGCGTGTTAATGCTGCTCGTTTAAAAAAAAAATAATTTGCTTCTGGAACATAAACAAGTTGTTGAAAGAGCACACTCGAAAATAGTACTTTTGAAAACATGAAATAGAAAACCTGTACAATTAAGGGCATTGCTGGAACGGACATCAATGTTAATATATTTAGGAGAATGTGACACTAATAACTCCCGAGATACGACTCGTTATCACTCGACATCCGAATAAGCTGTCCTTGTCGAGCCTATGGATGGTCAAGCTTAGCCGACATCGATGTGATTGGTGAATAGGCGATATTTTCAGGAAAGTTTGTGTTGCACCTTATTTGTACACGATCATCTTGTTTTCTTCTCATTCGATTGAAATGAGGGTATTCAGCGACGCGAGTAGTGACTGGAGTTGAGGGTTGTGGATAGAAGTTCCTTGATTTTTATCGGAAATTTTTGGGCCACCTTGAGCTTATGTACAGTTCTGGACGGACGAAAATCTTTCCTTGGACTCTGGATTAGACTTTGGATTACAAATTCCAGGAACCGGCACCTCTGATTTGGACGGAACCCACGTTCAGCACGACACCGACTATAAGACCACGTCGTTTAGTAACGTTTCATCTATGGGCAAAAAGTGCGCAACTGCCACATGCCAGAGCTAGGACAGGTCTGTTGCCGCACGCAAATGCGGTGGGTTATCGGTGAAGCGGCCGTGGCTGCGGATCACAGCAGGCGCACTCTCACCGGCCAATGGCGCATCGGAGACGGCGACAAAGTACAGGTGAACGGACCGGTGCTTCCAGCCAACAGTCGCGGCATCCGACGATCATCGGTGTTTCTTGCCAACAGCCGCGGTCCCCGGCGATCATCGGTACTTTTACCCAACAGCCGTCGCCTCCGGTGATCGCCGGTGCTTCTCGCTAACAGTCGCGGCCTCCGGCGATCATTGGTGCTTCTTGCAAACAGCCGAGGCCCCCGGCGATCACCGGTGCCTCTAGCCAACAGTCGTGGCCTCCGGTGATCACCGGTGCTTCCAGCCAACAGTCGCGGCATCCGGCGATCCTGTGCCCGGCTTTCCACGCTGCACCGCAGCGGCGGCCGGACATACCAAGCATCCCACCGTATGTTCCGCCGCGCCTCTTCCGACGACCGGCGCGCGCTTGTTCGGGGAACCTATGCCGCGTCATAGCACCCCTCTTACACTAAACCCGGCTGGCAGATGTGCGTGGCGCCTTCGATTCGGCGCACCAGGGAGCGTACGCATGACCTGCCCCTCGACGGCGACGAAAGTGATGCTTGACCCGAGCCAGCACCACGCGATAGTGCCAGCAGCACGACGGGTGCGGCCGGCCGCGTTCGATTGCGCCCGGAGTGATCGCCACCTCGTTCAGCACTTGGGGGCTCCGTCCCAGCAATATCCAGCTCGGGACAGGAAGCGGCGGCAACTGCCCGACTGACGAATGAGTTGCTCCACCGGGCATTCACCTGCTCACTCCCCCGTGGCAGTTGGCTTGATCCGCCTTTGTCCGAAGGGCAAATGTACAGGCGCGTTTCTTAAACAAGCTCCTTGCATCTATCCTCAAGTTCATGGATTGTCACGAGAAAACTATGCGAGGGCAAACAGAACCATGACTTTATGAATCGATAAAGCGGAGTTTGTGCGTGATAACCGAATGTGCTGCCATGCATGGTCTGACAACGAGTGAAAGTAGTCCCTTATAGTGTGAAGCAGTCTTGTCCAGTGCGTATTTATGTGTTTGGCTGGTGGACTGAATAACTCGATAACGCGCACCAGGTATCAAAAGTTATCTTAACAAAAAGTAACCCCGAACATACATTGGACTACTAACACTAGGGTGACTAAGACCACGAAAAGTGGATGTGCGGCTTGGCTCTCTTGCCCCTGTTGCTACGGCTATGGGGACTACCGACAAGTTTGTGTGGCCCTTAGACCACTGTGGGTACACTAGAAGGATACTGAAGCTCTCCGCTCTTATTTTGTTGCAGCTCCTTTGGGATTCACAAACTCACTGGACAGTTTCGGACTGCCCAGCCAGTTGACTGATCTCAGCTTGGTTGACTTGTTATGCCGCGCCTTAATCTTAGGAAACGGTGGACTCGAGGTAACAGATGGGTTTCGGTCCAAAAATGTGGAGCATCCAAGTGACAGATAGCGTTAAATGGGCCATCACTGATAAGGCATGTTCCGTCATCCTGATACAGTAAATTGGCTGGCATCCTGATACAGTAAAAACCAAACATGTCTCCAGACGCGAATGTGCTGCCCTTACCGGTTCCAAGATTTAAAGGAAACGAATTTTTAAAAAACATATTTTCCGGTAGCCAAAACTATCGATGCATAACGCGCATGAAGACATTTTAAACTCAGACGTGCGAAATGGAAAGGACTTAGCAGCCTCAATGGCGTAAGAGCTCTGGTTCACGCTTATTGGTTGTGATGTTGCCCCGGGGGGTCATGGTCGGCTTTAAAAGACATGCCAGTTTAAGAATAACTATTTTATCTTATCTGGATGCGAGCGAGCGTCTTGCCTGCCGTTTCCAGAATTGTCGCGTAGCGAAGTGAAATACTTTCGTTAAAATAGCAGTGGAACGAGTGAGGAGGCGGCATTAACAGTGTAAATGATGAACAAAGTGAGAGCGATAAACCGAGTTTGTAGCATGCATAGGGTTGACATGAGAGAAATAGCATGCGCTTCAAAAGATCGGCTTGAAAAGGAGTGGCATGCTTCAACTTGTGGAACACCTCACTTTGGGCGCCTTGTTTTCTTGTTTCGTTTTAATTTGTTGGTACTGGCTTTGAGTCTGGGGTGTAGCAAACACAAGAACGCTTGTGGCAGAGGTGCCTCGCTTCGGAACCGCATGAACACGACGCCGTGTCCTAATTTGGGCGCAGCGCTGCTCACTCATGTTGTCACGCCTCCTCTCGTCTCACCAGTGAGCATAAAGGTGCCTGGAAGGTGCCAACGTAGGCCGTGTCAGGGCGGGGCCTAAAGAAATCGCCCAAGGCAATTTCAAGGCATTCATTTAGAGCTCAGAAGACGCAGGTCGTAGTATGAAACATCGAGGTTATGAAAACCACATTCATAGTGGCGGGTTTAATTTAATGATCTTTCCAGGATAAAGAAAGGGGGCAATGGGGCAGATTAATATTACTTATCCAGAAACAGCAAGCACAATGTGCAAGCATATTACCGCGTAAAAAAGTATGTATTTGCAGGTGAACTGCACAATGTTCCTAACAGGAGCGCTTCACAGATTAGATCAGTCCGCGGGGTGGATTGGACCGCGTAGGAAACGTGGGAATCACACGGATTAGGATTGGATTGAATCTCACAATTTTCCGGGCCATACAGCTTGAACGGATTGAAAACCAAATAAATTATAAAAAGGTTGCTGGACTACCACTTCCACCGCGAATCTCCTATCATACAGCTTTAGTCATTAAAGCACATTTACTTCAGTCATTGGGAAATTGTGATACATCCTAAATTGTTCATGCTAGCACGTCACTGACTGCAATATACAGAAAACTGTAGCTACGTATGATGACAGCGGCTTATTAGGTAGTTATGACGTCATCGCCTACCATTTATACATGTGGTAGTGTATTACCATGACTTACTGCTATCAACGTGACAAGAACAAAACGTGGAAGTATCACGCACAGCCACTCCATTAGCAATCTGATCAATCACAGCTAGGTAGCGCTATATTACTCACATTCTCCATAAACATCACTTATTATTGCAAAGAAGTAGGTTACGGAGCTCAGCACTTGCTCCAGTATTTTATTTTGCGGTGCCCTTTTATCAATGCAAGTGGACCCTGCTTAATATTACGAGATCAAAGCCGAAATCGAAAGCCTTTTTGCAGCCGTTGGGTTATTTTAATCGGGTACGTACTGCGAAAGACATGATAACAAATCGCAACATAAGTGGGCTATCCCGGCTGTCTCCACCTTGGAACTGGAGACAACTCGGGCGTGCCAACAACATGAAGTCCGAATTTCATGTTGTTGGCTTACAGATCGGGCTAATGGGCGGTGTGTCGTGGGTTCCCTGGCGGCGATGACCATATCTTGCTATTATTAGGAGAGGTGCTCAGAGTTAAGCGTTCCGTTTATGCGCCAATTCACTCATCACATTATGTACTGCTTAATTTCCATAATCAAAAATAAACATGAAATCAAATCAAATCAACATGCGATTGCCAAAGTCCTTCATGAATATACAAGCCAGATTGAAGAGCAGGCAGGCAAAAGACAGATAAGCTGCTGTCACATTTTCTTAATATGTGTTCCACCCACATCGTTATGAATAGTGTTCTGATACTGTCTCTTCGACCATGTGCCTCATCAAGACGCATATTAAATTGGGAATACATACGTGGAGCACAGCCTAACCAGGCGCTTTGTCTTAAAACACACCAACCCCGTTACATCTGAGGGCACGATCCGTTCCTCGTCGCTTGTTTTGTTCTACCCTTCACGAATGATCCCTGAATGGTGGAAAGACTATCTCTATATAATGACGGGCGGTTAATGTTGCCCACGCCTTCAATATTTCCAAAAACATATATTATGAACTTTTGGCCTTACAGCGCTACCGATCAGCGGTGTTCCGTCAGTTTGAAAGAGGTCAGAAATGGGCAGGGGTGCAGCCATTCTTGGTGCTGGGAGAAGAGGAGGAGATTTAGCACAGCCTTGACAAAGTTTCCGGTGCCGCTGAAAGATCCTCAGTACCCCTTTTCTCCATCCCTCAAAACAAGAACAATAGGACCACTGCATTGGCCCATTTGATTTCGTAGTTGCACATACACAACGCAGAGGCCACAGAGAGATGTATTTTGCATTTTCCATCTTTGCATTTTGCAGTTGTATGGAAGTATTTTGTATATTGACGTAAATAAACTGATGAGGCCAAGCGTTAAATAACTGCATATAATAAACCGCCGGTGCCATTTAATTTCCAACGGTTCAGTGCACTCTTTCCAAGCCGATGACATTCAAGGGCTTTACAGGGATTTCTTCGGTGTTTTACATAGATATTGGGGACCCCGCGTATAGAACGTAGATTGCAGATCAAAATGGGGTCAAGATTCCCATCGGTATGGCCAAACGATGTTCTTCTGGAGAAGTTAGTTCTTTTGCCAGAATGGAGGGATAAAAGACAGCTGTTTTGAATATGAGTGCTCGCAAGAAGCAAAAGCCCCATGTCTGGCGTTGTAGTCTCCTCAGGCCGCATAGCGTCGGCCCAGCGGTTAACACTAGGCAGCGGCGAACTGACCGATGAAAATGATCACGTATCTGACAAAAAATGCCTTCAAATTCTTTATTCATCAATAGATACATTAAGAAGGAAGTCCGGGTCGTGTTTTTCACCCGTGTGATTTTCAGTGTTAATGGGAAATAACTAAATTAATGGGTATAAACCGCCGTCAAATATAAGGATATTAAGTGGCGGCATCTGTATTTGTGACACGCTGTGGATGACTGTCAAACTGTAAAAAAGTGTTACCCAAAAACTAGCTGATTACTGATTCTGCGGATTCTTATTAACATATTTTTGCTAGGCCGGACTGGACCGGACCGGAGTCAGAAATTTGAAAAAGCTGGAATAGCAGGTGGATTGGATTCTGGAGTGTCGGGTCAGATAAGGCGGGATTTTAACAACGAAATCCTGGAGCTCCTTACCTCTGGCACTATCAAAGTGTATGGATAAGTAGGGTTCATTTTGAAATATGTCACCTGACCCGGACATGCTAGCAATTTTCTAAAAGGCTACGCCATTTATTTTACCTTTTCAAAGACCCCTTCACCTAGTTCACCTGAACAAAACCTGTTGGTCCATTCAAACATCAAATTTTGCATGACAACATTGAAATGTCTCATCCGCTAAGTTCTGCATTTTTTTAGTTTGGCCCCGTTCAAGTACCTGCGCTGATTCAAAAAGGTAACAATATTCAGCAGACGGAGATAGCAATAGTAGTTGCATTATCGTAGCTGCTGACATTGTTGGTATGGTTCTGCTTGGCGGCACATGATTGCAAAATATCGGCATCATTCAGTGGTATCAGTTTTGATTGGTGCGTTGGTGACTGTGTTGTTGCCTGGTAACAGCAATTCATTGAAAAACGCAAATATAAAAACAATGCAGATTTGCGATGTCGACTGCGCTAGCAACGACAACGTGGAAGGCGTACTTGAAGCGGGAGCGGTGTCCGCATTCGTTCTTTAATAAACATTGCTCCTTGACATAAAACGCCAGAGCACATGTGCACGGCGCTATGCGGCACCTATACTGTACTTTAAGCTTTCCCGCGCCTGGACGGCATCTCAAAAACCGTGTTCAGAGTCGGCGTCGTAACCAGTCTTTCGACAAATATTGCATTTTTAACATGCCACAGTGCGATACTTCCAGTGATTCCAGTATTTCCAACAGCTGCTGGACTGAGGCCTCCAATCTGTGCGAGTACGTGGAGTCTATCGACTCCCTAGGGCGCGCTAGAACAGCCGCGCTACCGCCAACACATGGCCGTCCGAACATGGTCCAGAGGGTGGCATCCGGCTCGGCGGCTGACCTTTGGGGCGCGCTCTAACCGGCGCGCCGGCGAACTTAACGGAACCATAAGACGAGCTTCCGACGCTGGGCTCTGGATGAAATGAGCTCGGTCGCAGTCGGGCCGCACGGTGATCTTGAGGCGGTAAAGTGATTAGGACATCAGGTTTAGACCACACCGGGGCTATCTTCGGAGTGAACCGGATCCTTGACAAACTGCCACGGATGTGGCTGAGCCGGGAGCAACCGCCTACACGTCCGCCACGAGTTGCCACATTGGTAAGTATGGACCTCAGATCGTGAACCGCTGTAAAGGCCAGTTACAGTCAGGCCCAAGATGCTGCTCCCACCAGCCGGTGCGACGTCGTGCACGTCACTTACCGCCGGCTTTGAGTACGTGTAGTACGGTTGAGTACACAGGTCCACAGTTTCTATGCCGAGTGCATGCAGGAAGAAACGGGTTCGCTGCGAAGGTTCCCTTTCTTTTCTTTGGCAGCGTCGCTGTCAGCTGTGGGTCTAAAGCTACCGAGGTGGCTGCCGGACGATATGGATAATGGTCGATTAACGCGATGAAGACCACGACTCATTTCAGGAAACTTGAATTGAACGAGCACACCAGTACTTTTCCAACTCCAGCAACTTTGAAGTGCTGCAGGCGACCAGACGTCCTGAGAAGTCCAAGAAGAGCTGCAGGCATCGGCCGGTGTCTCCCAGATAAGAGAGCGGCGTCACTGGTCAGCAGCATCGGGCTTGCGGCCAGGGCCGCCCGGAGACGCACGAAACCGCGCTAGTTTTGGAGGAGCTGGTAGCTTCACAATACCAGCGCGGCTCAGTCCGGGGGCGACCACTGAAGGGCATCCAAACGCCGGTTTCGTGCCGGACTTGGCCGCTTCGTTTTGGCATCTGGAGAAAATTTAAAGATTGGTAAGGACTTTTTGGCATCGCAGATTTTTCAGGAGCATGTATGACAGGAAAAAAGGAGTTGAAAATAGCTGTACAGCAGTGCACTTGTTTTACGCTATATTTTCTTTGCAGCTTGTATTCTTTGGTTAAACTGTTCGGAAAGTTTTAATAATTAAACAAATTTCATTTATAGATTGAGTGTTGTTGGCCTAATGTATGTATTCGAGAGAACCAGCCGTGTGGATGAGTTCACCTGAAGGGTGGGGAAGGCTAGGTTCAAATTTGGGAAATCATCCGCAGTTTGAGGGGTTCGAGCCTCCAACTGAATAAGATCATACGCCGCTGGGAACGCTAAGCTGTTTTGATGTCAACCGAGGCAGATACTAATGAAGCTCTAAGGTACAGTTTGTCGCCGCGTGTTGGGATAGCCAATTCAACTAACCAGACCAGTTCTAATGCACCCGCAGCTCCATTATGTAGCTTCCTGGAGATATAGCTAATTGCCGAATGCAATCACCTTTTCTTCCCTAGCACCGCGACTGAAGTCTACATGAGGCCTCTGCGTAGGCCGCGCCGCACTACCCGGAAGCGCTCCGGCACAACCTATGCAGCCGGCCGGCCGGCCTCCGGCCAGCCGACAAGCTATCGCCGCAGCTCAGCATAACCGTCATAGACTTTCACTCATTGATCCCTGACGAATTTATCAAAACACGGTCAGCCAATTACAGGGGTAACTGAATTGAAAACCGGCTACAGCCATTCAAAACGAGCTAGTTATCGCCGAGTATTAAGCTCGACCGCAGCACTTCCGCCTGGGTGCCAGCAGATGGCGGGGCTGCTGTCCGCCGTTCTTTGGTCCGCACTAACCCGGTCGGGGTGAGGGATAGCGGTGCTAAAGGCCACGCTGCCCGGTGCGTGACACACTACGGGGTACGACTCGCGCGCGCTGTCCGTAATTCCGGCCGGGGCGTGACGGATGAGTGTGCGGCAGCGGCAGGCAGGAGCCCAAACGGCTGGTGGGCACTGCTGAACGAGGGCTTCCCGTTGGTCGAGGACATCCTGCTCTGGGCTCAGCAAGGATAAAGGCCCCGTCGTGTTGTTACGTCTGCGAAAGACGATGTCTGGTGTGACTAAGTCGGTATATTCGAAGCACATTTCCCTCGTATTAATGGGAGCGACCACACTTGCTATCCGAACAGCCACGAAACATTTCATAAGCACCTCTCTGACTCTTTCACTGCTCCATTTGTCCTCATTGTAAAAGCATGGCTTGTATTTTTCCCTGCACTCTGACTATCCCTGCTCTACTGTTGCCAAATGAAGAAGAATGTCTTTAAAACTGCCGATTTGTGCGGCGCTCTCGGCCGCAATGGTTGTTCCGTCTCGGCCAACAATAGGTCTCAACCGGACACCGAGGGCCGAAATCTATCATCACGAGGCTCACCTCCCATCGGCTTCACCGGCGTCTTCAAACTACGTTAGCGATTCCTCGCCCCATGGCAGGTAGCGATTACTAGATGTGTGTGTAAGGACGATGGATGTAATTAAAGGCGTAGTATCGCAGTTAGTGGCAGACCGAGCAGCCAAAAAATGGCAAAACTTATCCCCAAAATACGCCAACGGACGTGATAGTACACTGACTTTTCCCACTTTCTTTTCAGCTGGTGGGGTAAGACCGGTGCAACAGGGAGGAGGGGGGACTGGAGCCTCCCACAACTGAAAAGGAAACGTCCCCCTGGGTGCACCGCTAGTCTGTTTTTGCCATGACATCCATTCCTCGCCAGTGCACGAGCTTTGATCGTCGAAGGAAATATGCAGTGCATGAAAATGTACCGTTTGGACGGGAGACAAAATATTCTGTAGGCTTATATCAAGTGAGGAAATATTGAAATATTGCTTACCAATATGAATGCTTGTTCTATCACGTTTTCTCCCACACTGAACATAATTTCTGCAACACCATTCACAACGTACACTTGCCCACACTTTTCTTACAGGTTAGGAAAGGGGTCATGCTGTAACCTGCCCAACATGTTAATAATATCGTCAAAATAATTATATACATATAAAATAATAATTATATATATTTGTAATAATGATAATTATAATATATGATAATTATATATATGTATATATATATATATATATATATATATATATAATAATCATTGCCGCAAATGTGTGACGGTACATGTGAAAACTACGTGTAACAATGCTCTTATGGCGCCAGGTTTACAATCTTCGGGATTTTAACCTGTTCCTTTCTTACTAAGCAGCTTTTGACGCCATGAATCTCAACGATTCCACACACACACACACACACCCTAGACACGCTGACACTGGCTTGTTTCAGCTGTCCCGCGGCGCCCGTCAGCTGTCGTCTGTGTGTTCCGACGGGTTGGCTGCATTACCTGCCCCCCCCCCCCCCCCCCCGATGCACCCATCCGTGGCTTGACAGGTTCGAGTCGCTTCCGTGCTCGTTTTTGCCCCTGGGTTGTTTGACTCAAAGCCGGTGGCAGAGGCCGCGTTAAAGATCAGGTGATGGAAGGAAACTGGGCAGGCAGTATCGAGGGTTGCGACATGTTCAGCCTTCGCAGCAAAATTACACTTTTGACCCAGAATTTCACGATCGCAAGATAGGTTATGACCCATGCAACGATCACTGCTTAGCGTGGGCACAGGTCCCAGGAATCTATCCGATAAAGAAACTCGGAGAACGGACGGTTTTTCTAGGTTAGCCGTTGACCTTATCTTTATGGTTTTTGCTGACTGTTTGCGTCATGCGTATCGAAGCTGATGGTATATCAGTGGCGTAGGCAGGCATAAACATGGAAGAAATCAGCCAGAGTGGCTGGGACGAATAGATTAATGTAAAGTTTTTCGGATATGCAAACGATAAGACAGTAGTAATAGCCTTGTTATAGATGCGTTGATATTTCGCCAAGACGGCTTTATCGGAACGAATAGCAGAAGTGAATTCAAAATTGCCTGCAGATGATCGTACTTGATTCTTTTTAAACAGCCAGCCCCAATTTTTACAGGATACCAACATTCAGGGGATCAAACGAGGTACAAGTGCCTTGCCGGCCATTACTACGATACAGTGTGTATTTAACTAGGAATTAAAATACTCGAAAATATGTGTTAATAATTATCTTATTGTGTTGTAATTCTTAGCTCAAAGTGCACTGTGCCGTAGAAATGGCTGGGAAATGCTCCTTGTTTAATCCCCTGAATGTTGGTAACCTGCAGAAATTGTGACTTGTTTAAAAAAACTCTGAAAAACAAGTTATGATCGTCAGCAGGCAATTTCTAATTCACTTCTGGTTTTCGTTTCGAAAGGGGCATGTTGCCGAAACATCAACGTATGCATATCTCCTGTCTACTGTTTTTTTTCTCCGAGGAATAAGACCATTTCTACTATCTTATCCCTGTGCGTAATGTGCCTCGCAAATGCACTTAACAACCAGTTACGCAAGCGACCTTGCTATGACGATCTGACCATAATTTGAACATTTTAATCAATCTTAAATGCAAGATGCAACAGGGGAAGGGCCAGGCAGCAAAAGAAACAGACATAATGCATGCATTGCTCTCCTGCAACCGAATGAGGCACGCTGTGACGAAATGCCTCGGAAGGGAACCTTGAGCGGCGGCCAAATCGAGTCCCTGACTCGGCATTCCCACATCTGTCACTGGCTAAAACTGCCGATTGACGTCACCTAGCAATTTGCACGGGCTTATCGCAAATTTATGATAGGTGAAACCCATTACAGCACTATAAGGCATGACTTGATAAATAGCGTTTCTGAAATAGTTTTTGGTGTGGCTGGATGAATGGGTTATCTCGAGTCTCACCCAAAGGTAATGGACCACAAAGGGTGACAGGGACAACGGCGCTGTTTATTGTCACAGGACGGCAATCTTTTGTTTGTCTGTTCAATTGACATTCTTTAGACGTTACTAAAACGCTCAAGTAACCGCGCTACCGCGCGCTACTGAACGCCACTGAGCTCTACCGGTCCTTTCTGAGCTCCAC
Organism: Pollicipes pollicipes; assembly: GCF_011947565.3. Taxonomy (NCBI): domain Eukaryota; kingdom Metazoa; phylum Arthropoda; class Thecostraca; order Pollicipedomorpha; family Pollicipedidae; genus Pollicipes; species Pollicipes pollicipes. The sequence continues at coordinate 22,756,589 of NW_023596448.1, read as the reverse complement.
CGAACTCTACTGTGCTCTACTAAACCCTACTGATCTCAGTAGGGTCTGATGTCTCAGGCGGTTCGGTCTGGATTGCTGGCTGTCGTCATGATGTGCAATGTAAGCATGCAGTTCGTCCATACATGTAACCCATTCTAATAGCTCAGGTGAATAGACAGTTTTTTTAAATATGATAACAAAGTCACCTGGGGAAGCCCGGCGATGGACTTTGAAAGGATGAAAGACCTTGTGAGGAAGCTATTCAGAGTAAAACTGCTTCACTGCGAGAGGGGATAAAGCAGTTACAGTCTAGAAGAAGAAAGCTTTGGAACACTGCGACTGGGATTGATAGAGAAATCAATGATATGAAACAGCATAAAAGAAAGACATCACTTATCCTCGGGTGCTCCTCACCTGTCCTACGGAGGCAGAGAAAAATAATACCTGCGTAGATCAGACGAAAAAGTAAAGAAGAAACTTAACGTGGAAATAAGGGCGGCACCCCAGCGTGCTATAAGCTAAGAACAAAACGAGTCATTGTGAAATCGCAGGACCTTTCGGAGAGGGACGCAGTCTGTCATGCCAAATTCGAACAGAGTGGCGGGCGGCCTGAGAAGAACCTCAGCCCTTGACAATCTCACTGAAAAATGAGCCAAGATGATTAGACTGGCTGATGACGTGGTTGAGTTATGTTCTGTGAAGCCTGGTTTTGCAGTGCCTGGAACTAAAAGAGGTGGCTTTTATTTGTTGGAGGGTTCTTTTCTGAATTGATGCTGTTATTGAGCATTTCAGGGACTATTTAGTACTCTTTTCTATTTGATTAGTTGCGATGCATCTAGTTCGTGCGATCTAGCAAATTGGAAAACCCGATCCGTCCCTGATCATGTTTAGGTAGAAGTCTCTGATCGGTCCGATCCGGCCCACGGATTGATCCCCAATCCATGAAGTGCTCTAATACTTAACTAGATTTAGTCTGCACTTCTTAGAGTTGACTTAGCACCAATTTCTCTGCAAATCAAACATTCAAGCCGCTTTCCAACCTATTCTCTGCCTGGCAGAGATAGGCAGGCTCTTACAGGTAGAGAATATGCCGGAAAACGACCGTCGGATCATCATGCAAATCTGTCACACCCAAGAAGAAGATCATTATGTAGGCCATTTGAATACGTGTCACAATTTTGTGCGCCTCAAAACCCGCTCTATGATGAGTAAAAAAGACGGCAATCTACCATTTCCTACCAACATAAAAGTGATGTGGCGTGTTCTTCTCATGGTTCACTAACCCCTTAAATGATATATGCATTCAGTAATTAAAACCCATTCTTTCAAAACAGGAAATGTTGATAATACAGTACTGTTAGCTTTAATCCCCGTATGATAGCCAGCAGAAGGGAGAGATCGATGCATCGATATTTCGGCTATACGCTTTTTTTTAACGAAGATCAGTAGTTACTGATACTGATATTGGATACAGGCCTTTGGGGATGTAGGCTCACCACTGATATTCGCTTTGATAAATACATGCAGTCGAAACATCAATGCATCTATCCTTCCTTTCTCCTGGTTATTCTACGAGGAGTAAGGCAACAGGTACTGTCTCATCTGTATGCATAATGTTCATTGCAAATGCACTAGGAACTTACCTAAATCAAAACAGAAAATGTGAAACTGGAAGTGGATCATAATAAGCTTAAGCCCCCTCACTTCAGACGCTTAAGTTGATTACTGCACAAGTTGTTTGTGTTGAATCGAAAGTAAGCAAAGAAACGTATGATTTCATTTAATTGGAAGTTAAACTATTTTGGGCACCAACATGAATAAAACGCATTTTATGAATTACTTAGAACAGTGCCTAATTTGGATACAAGTCGTTAGCAAAGTCATATGCATCTTTTGTCACCCTTTCATCCCTAGAGGGATTCGGAAAAGCTAAGCTTCTCTGGTGCTTCTTGATAACGTTTTCTTTAACGACTTAACTAGGATTATAATAATAAGGCCACCGTCGATGATATTGCCGATCACTTCCCAATAGCTCTTTCCTGCAAGTCCTATTTTATTAAACGCAATATCCGCAGCCAAGAGCATAATATCGGCTGCTTTAATTCCCACAATTTGGGTAAATATGAGACTATCCAAGTGAAACGCTGGGGGAAATGGAATTGGGAGCTGATGCTGAACCGATGTTGTCTTGCATGCTGGATGTAAATAGGGCGGCCATCAGTAACTTTTTACATTATAAAAGGCCCATTAGAAAAACCTGTCGCTAAAAACCATGGATTTCCCCCGGTATACCCCACTCTATAAATGCTATAAGATGTCTCTTTGTTGAGTATCTGTAGCATCCCTCTAACCAGGGATGAAAAGGTGCATTTTCTATCGCCGACGAAATCTGAAGGCGCCCGAATTGTCGCCTGGATCCAAACCTGTCGGAAACTGCTGCGATATGGCTTTAAGTGCCACCCCAATACAAAAAACTTCAATGCAATGCGGTATAACCATCAAGTGTTTTCGTTTCGAGAGATCACTTGCACTTAGGTATCATTTGCTGGTCATCAAACACTGAACGATAGTAGAGACTTAAGTGGCGAAAACATCCAATAGAGGCATACTTTACATAACCATTCTAAGTTTCCTACTCGGTTGGGTGGTTTGTGCCTCCTGACCAGGGTTGTAGCTTCCTTTTGCTATATCATTTCTATGAATCATTTTTCACTAATCATAAATTTCAAGGGCTCGACCCCCCAAGGAGCAATTCTGAGGAACGACATCGCTGCTCCCAACTATGGAAAGGGCGTCAAATCTGGGGAAAACTGTTTAAAGTGCATTTGGGAGGCGGGCTCAGGCATTTCTCTTCCTGCACACACTCCCCCTTCCCTCACCCCTGCGTATTTTGCAAAAGTGCATCTCTGCAGCCCCACATTTCATAATGACATGACTCTACAAGCACATGAAAACATTGGCACTTTTAGTTTTGTGACGTCATAGGAAAATCAACTGGAGCGTTGGCGACCTTCACTATCTACGCAGGATCATTACCGGCGCAGAACCCGCCCTTTCTAACATGATCAATTATTTAGTGCAAACCCATGCAATATTGGTATAAATAGATGCTAACGACATTTTTCGAACACTGCTAATGCCTTTTCTAGCGCTGCGTGCAACATGACGACAACTTAAGCGTTTCATCTCACGCCCGTCCACCGTTCAGAACGCCCAGTCTACGGCGCGACGGCAGTGTGAGAGACCCACACCAGCGATGCTCGGCATCTCGCCTCAAAGCCGCTGTTCCTCTCAGCAGCAGAAAGCCCCGGATAAATCCTCGGCATGTGTCGCTCCAACGTCCTCCGTTGACCTCTGAAGCTGCGGTTCACGTATCCGCAAACAACAAGCCTCCTAGATGGCCGGGGCTTACTAAGGACGCCCTCAATGGCAGATCCTTAGAAAAGCCGCACAGCGCCTTAAAAAGGTTGACGATTGGCTATGCTTTTTCAACCAGTAAGGTTGTCATGACACGAACACAACCAACAGCGGTCCACGCCAGCCACGATTCTTAGGACTAGGAATATGCCTAGTCATTTGGTTTTTATACTGTTAGGTATGTGAAGTGAGCTTTGGCTGAAAATCCTGTGAAAAGTGCTGATCTGATGGGCGTTGGAAAAACATTGCGTCACCTCTGATCTGTGACGTCATCACTGAAAATGTGAAGTTTGAATTATATTTCTGTCCTCTGCTAAAAGCTATCCTGATTAAAGCCACTATGTTTGGCAACATCTTGTGACTTAATTAGCTCATACAACAAAACATAGGAATTTCGACATGTTCTCTATATAAGCTCGCGCTGCGAGCGTAGCGTGCACTGCATGCGCCGGTTGAAAGTTTTAATATGTCCCTAGAACAACTTACGTTTCAACATTTCATGGCAACTTGAATGAACTTTTGATCGATTGTACCATCTCACTCGTCCTGGTGATGGTACAAAAGGTGTCCAAACATTGAAATATATGTATATATATATATATATATATATATATAGAGAGAGAGAGAGAGAGAGAGAGAGAGAGAGAGAGAGAGAGAGAGAGAGAGAGACTTGTATATATATATATATATATATATACATATATATATATATATACACACAAATATATATATATATATATATATATATATATATATATATATATATATATATATATGTATGTACAAATATATATATATATATATGCATATATGACTGAATTTTTTAAATGACTGATGAAATGGTCGGCTTCATAGATGCAGACGACTCAGCGAGTTCAGTAAAAAACTGAAGACCTTATCAATTGAAAGCAACTATCAACGAAGTCATGCCCAGAATATCTATATAGTTCCAGTCAAATGATCTCTCTTCAAAGATGTCGAAAACATTAAAACAGCCTTGCGTTACTCCCGACACACACATGTTGAGGTAAAAAATGAAGATATGATTGAGGGAAAAGGAACTCAAATAATCAGCGGATGTACTCACAAAAGGTATGAAATTTTCTTGCCATGTCAAACCATAGCGTTGATTATAAACCGTAACATGGGTGTAATTTGTAGCGGTAGACGACAATAGATCCCATGCATGGTCTATTGCTCTACAACTCCGAGGGCTTACCCTATCTTGGACCAGATCAGGACCCTGGTTGCCCAAAAACTATGAAGTGCATTAACCAGACGTAGTATTGTAGCATTCCGCTTAAGCGTTTCTTGGCGTTAGAGGCCTGTCAGCCGTCATACTTGACACTGACTACGTTGATTTCTCTTTCACTTTTAAGTTGCATTTGTGTACGTCATTTTTCCCCGGCATTAACCTCGGAAATACTAGCTCGTATGTGATCCTCTGCCTTGTATGTTTAATGCCTCTTTTATTTCCTACCGGGGAGCACCGCAGAAGTGCATTCTCTTGTCCTAGATGAGGGCTGATGTACGGCTCTGTGCGTCGCGGTGGACAGGGGCGGGCACCCGGGGTCACCCGTCTATGGTTGACGGGTAGAAAACCTGCCTTAGTGCATGCCCATATACAAATGTGGAAACGGAGTCACTTTTACATTCGATGTCAAATTTTGGCTCGAGCATGAATCTGTGGTGGAGCTTTTTACGACTACCAAGCTCGTTTCTTCCATGGCGTAGCGTTTTACCGCCAGAGGTGAAATACAGGCTCCAACCTGCGTCTCTTGAAATTTATGTCACACCGATGGTTGTAAAGTTCAAATGGCAATTGGGGCACCGAAGTGGGCTAAAACGACGTCTGGGCACTGGCGAGATTTTCAGAGTCTCTTGTGACAGGGGAAGAGTTCGCGGAGGGCGATGTCGCACGGCGGTGATTTGAGATAGATTGGGTTGCCATGGCGACATCAGGGGAAATGGCCAGGAGTTGGCCCGGCCAGCTCGTTGCGTCCAAAGTGGCCGCGAGGCCGGCTAGCCATCAGCAAACCTTCCCAGCTGGCACTGGCCCACGCAGGCAGTTATCAAGCATTGCTGGATGTTATTATCTTGAGTTGCGTTCCTTCCGTTGACTCTTTTATTGGGCAAGACAAGCGATCTGAAGTCGACTGAAGGGTATTTCATGTGCAATGCTCACCTGACTGAATTCTTAGTCTACCCATAGTGTGCAAGAACCTTGATAAACGAGCAGAAATGTTCGCGTTGTAGACGGATTTTCCATGCTACTTATGTTAATCAATTGAATATGATGCGTTTATTTGCATTATCAACGTTGTCCATACCCTTTAGAAGATCTGATCCCAATTCCGTCTCATTTAAAATCCCTTCATGACACAATTCGAGACAAAACCAATGCTTAACAGCTTCTCCTGGCACATGAAAAGACAACTGTAATGATCTGTCGCTGGTGTCCTCCAAAGTCAGCAGCCGCAGGCCCTTCTTAGTCACACAGCCATGCGTACGGCTGTGTGACTAAGCACTGAGCACATGCCTCCAATACCTTACAAGCAACTGTGGCATAGCCATGCATGCACTCAGAGGCTCTGCTGCGTGGTAAAAATAGAAGAATTAAGACTTTCAAGAGCTTCCATGCAACGCTCACCGATGTAGTGTTAAGTTCTGGAAAATTGTCGAAAGTTGTGGCTGGAAAGGGGCAGGGGGATTTACGCTTGTCTGCCTAAAGCTGAGTCCCATGCACATGTGCAAAATGCACATAATATATCACAACATTGCAACAATTGCACAATATTATATGTGATATGCACATAGCATGCGTACACATAACATGAACAGCAAGCGTCACAATTAAGGCAATCATGTCGCATAGGATGCGCATATAACATAACATAGGTATGCCTTGGGACATACCTACGTGAGATGGTCCTCATTTGACAACAAATGTGATGAAAAATTCACTTGTCACCGCAGCATTGGTACGATCTTCAGTACAAAAAATTGCACAATTTAGTATATATACTCCTCAATACGCCATCGTCTGATTAGGTCGTGGAACGTTTCTATAATGTGAGTCGCCGGCCGACTAGTCGTGCTAGAATTGCCACTTAAGCGGACGGGCTAACTCACTTGTGGTACTTCTACGCGCAGTAAGGTGGCATTGGTAGCCTATGCGTGTATACTTATGTTTCGAGCGGTACGTGTAGGCGTTTTTGCCCTTTGTGGTGGTATCCTTTTTTGCGCGATTTTATATTTTTGCTTGCATATGCATCCTCGTTAGTAAGGGTGTTATATTAAATTATCAAACTTCAAGCCTCACGTCAGTCATAACCAGAAGGACTGCCCACATGCCTGCCTTGGGAATTACAAAACCCTGTTCGTGATCGAGATTTGGATTTACCGCCGTCAGCTGTATGAAAGCCAGCTGTTGTCCGTTGATGCGGTGATTTGTGCCCACGTACTCCTGACACGAACAAGCGAATGCTGGCATTTTTTACCTTGGAGACAGCATGGCCAGTGACGAGGAGGAATCAAATTGCCAGCTCTATGACGCCACACATCTCTAAGTGCCTTTAACATGAGCAGACATTCACGGCATCCTCGCTCAGTAACGATGCTATTTTAAGTGACGAAAAGCTTATAACTGTGAATTGCAGGGAATGCTCTTGAAGTGGCTATCTCAGTTCAAAGTCCCATACAAAAGTAGAACAGTTTCCTTAAGGTAAACACCACCATGCTAGAGGCTTTCTGCCGCATCCCACGAAGTGTGACGAGTTGACTCGCATGATGAGGACGAACCTGAATCCTGCACCCAGACCTGGCACTGAGCATCGTGCTATAGTTGCAGTCTATCAAACAATGGTTTTAGGGACCGCGCCATAATCTGGTAGTCTGTTGAAGACAAGCTTCTGAGCACGTTTGTCTTTCGAAGCGTTCCACTGGCAGCATCTCACACTTCAGTCCACTGGCATTCCAAACGCGTCTTACCCGGGCAGGCTCCTTCATCTTTTCTGCATCACCGCTGCGACGGTCCCTCCAACAAAAGGCCGTGGCGTCGGAGGTCGCAGAGAGCTGGGTGACACGGGCCAGCAGCGGAACGGGAGCGGTGACGGCTCCAGCGGCTGCCGGATCCTCGAGCTCGTGCGCCCACGCCGAGTTAGTCAGCTACTGAGTTTTAAGGGCGCGTCAAGTGCATTGGTTATTTGCATCGCCCACTGCCAGGCCGACTGCCAGTGCTCGTCAGAGGTACGAACTCGCGACCTTTCTCAGCTGGTGCCAGCCGCAGCCGGTGGTGACCTCCAGTCAGTGCGGCCGTGATTCTCAGAGTGCATTTGGGGGAATCTGTGTGCTTAAGTTCCAGTTGACAGACGGCTCGCAAGCATCTTCAAAGAAATGGATCCGGAGCTGGGAATTCAGGGTCGTAACTCGAAGCTCATTTTGAGACCTGCAGGTTTCCGTCTGTTGGTGACTGGCTCGCGCGACAGTCATCGCTGCAGGGAGTAGTTTCGCCAAGTAAGCTGTCAGGCCTCGGTGAGCTGGGCCTACAGACAAAACAAACAGAAACGGGTTTCCTCCCGAAGTTCACCTACTTTCCTCGAAAGGTCGGGTCCTCACCTAGAGACCTGCCATAACGTGTGGATACTCTCAATTTACATACAACATTTGCTTTCAAAGGGTAGGTCTCGGAGGTGAGGGGGAGGGGGGGGGGGCTAGGGCCGGGCCCCACCCCCAACTGAGCAAGAAACTACATCCCTACCTCACTACAGTATCCAGCGTCTGCCCTGACTCACCAGCTTGTGCTGTCAGGCGCCCGTATCATGCGGGCACCGGCTGCGCTGCAAAAAGGCCCCCGCACGTGGTGCATATTGACTGGATGCTACTGTGCAACAGTTACGACATTCAGCAACGATGTGGAGCGTCTGTCACAATCTTTACGTAAACACATTTCCTCGACATCTCCCCATTCAACGGTTTGGTCGGAAGCCCAAAACATCTTGTGTGATTTACGACAGCAGCAAAATCATCCCACCCAAACAAGCATGCAGCATTATGACAATGGCATTGCCTGCTGCATCTGAAAGGCAGGACAAGGCAAACTGTGCCTCTGTTTACGACATCAATCTCCACCAAAAAGAATCCCCCAACCATAAAACGTGAAAGATCGATTGCGGACGAGATGGATCAGATTTGTATCGGAATGGACTGCCGACAGACGATGAAATGGCGTAATTTGGGCTAACAGCTTCCCGGCTTACCGCTCTTCCTGCCTCTACTGTGATAGCTGCCCGGTGTACCAATCTTCTCGCCTCTACTGGGACAGCTGCTCGGCTTATCACTCTTCCCGCCTCGACTGGAACAGCTGCCCGGCTTACCGCTCTTCCTGTCTCTACTGTGACAGCTGCCCGGCTTTCCGCACTGTCTGCCTCTACTGGGACAGCTGCCAGGCTTACCGCTCTGCTTGTCTCTACTGGGACAGCTGCCCGGCTTTTCGTTCTTCAGGCCTCTTCTCAGACAGCTGTCCGGCTTACCGCTTTTCCTGTCTCTACTGTGACAACTGCCCGGCTTTCCGCACTGTCTGCCTCTACTGGGACAGCTGCTCGGTTTATCGCTCTTCCCGCCTGTACTGGGACAACAGCCTGGTTTACCGCTCTGCCCGCCTCTACTGTGTTCGCTGCACGTGCTTAGGCTCGCACCTGATACCTCCGTCAACAGGCGTAGTTGAACACGCATCGAGATTGGCTGGAAACATCGGCAAACAACAAGCAAATAGTAATGGACTTAGACAGGACACAAAACGCCCCCAAATTTGCAGGTGAAGAACATTTTTGAAATCCGTTTTTACGCGAATGACCATAGCACTAAAGCCAAAGTAGTTAAATTGGCGCAGCCCAGTGCCGCTTCTGCATCCTTGTTTCAACGCCTACGGTGTTACCTACCAGATGCGTTTTGCGCAAGATGGCCAGATTAAGGACAACAATGCAGTTGTCCTTAATATGGATGTTGCAAGGCCATTTTTGAGCTGCTTATCTGGTAAGCAGCAGCATTGCTTTGATGGCTTCTTGTTGATATAGTTCAGTGCATGCACTTTTCACCCGGGAGCTCACCTGAGTAAGGCACACATAATCACAAATATGTCCCAGAAGCCAGGCGGCCTCCATACGCTGCTCACGCTGGAGTAGGCTGCCCACGGCGGGCGCAGAAGAAAGAACAGACATCCGTACAACGCCGACCTGGGACCTCCCAACCACCACTACCGACAGAAGCAATGTTTCGAGCAGGGTCAAGTGATAGCTCTCGCCCTACAAAGGGGGCTTTAGGGGCTCTTGGGGTTGTCCTGAGTAATTTGTCATCGGTTTACAGCACGGCGTTGAATTTTGGGTAGCTGAGTTGAAATGTGTCTTACACATGTTATGAGAGTCTGAAGTTTCTGGTCTTAGTGATTGTGATCGATGACATCTTTCCCGAGGCCATATCGGTGATATTTTGTTCAAATACGGCAAACAGAAAATGACAAAAAAGTATTTCTCGCAGCAAGCACAATTCAACTTGATTTGTGGAACATTTGTCTCTAATATATCACTTTTTAGTGCAATGCTTTTGCTCTGATTGCCTGGCCTTGGTTACGCAAGGTCAGGCTAAGTCAAGCTTTGACCTATGTTTTTGTATTTGGCACTTTCAAGCTCATACGACGACGCACTCAGCTGCTGAGGCTTTATGACGTCACATGCCTCCCATTCCGGTAGGAACGGCGAGCATCGCGGGTAATCGAACCCCGTGTCTCTGGTTTTTCAGATGCGCAGCTTAGCCACTACGCTACCGGCATCCATATGCTAATGTCTGGTAGAACATATCTGACAGGGGTTTTAAGTATTGTCCACGCCGTTTGTGCATTACCGTAGCATGCTTAGTTCGTGACATAACAGAACGCTCTATAAGTACTAGTTTGACCTGTGCGGTTTGATTTTATCTCTCACGGGCCACATTTATCATTATTTAGTCGAACCTGTTTAATGCAGTTTGACTAAAGGTCTCCAATGCATTTTCCTTGACTCTAGCTTGCATCGTTTTCGCAACTTTACGAAGGCATCCGAGACCCCATAGGTAAAGGAGAAAAATGAAACAAAATAAAACCAGCAGGGTGAGAGCTACATGAACGTGCGCATTTTTGGCATGCCGACTTAACATTTTGAGCCACTGGCCGTGAACTATGGAATTATGAATTGTGCATTATAAGCTAAACAAAGGTTACCGCATTTTACACGTTACATTAGCTGTAAGTTGACACAAAAACGCCATTTTCTCGGAAATATTGCGCATCCAACCAACCTCATGTTTTTAAAGCTTCAAAGGAATTCTTAAACAAAATGTCGCATTTATTTAGCACTTTTCTACAATTGGAATGCAAATTCGTCAAGGAATAGAGACTATCACAGCTGGTCCATTCTACACTGGACGAAAGTCTCCCCATCTCACATCGCATTACACACCAAGGTGGCATGTAAATGGTCATCATTCCACAGAGTGCTATGGCTGAGAAATGTGTTAAATTATCTCACCATTTGCCGGGAATCAATAGTCATAAACACAGATGGACAGAGAGCGTGCCTGCGTGTGAACATCGAGTAAGAAATTTCAATAAACCACGCGTGATTGATATGATTCCAAATGCTCTAGGGCAAAGCAGAAGGGCGTGAACCTCATGCGAATAGCCCATCCAGATTCACGTTGGTTTCTGTTTCGTTTTTTCTTTTTTTAAACCCAGTTCTAGATAATTACAAATGGAGCCTAAAATTCATCGTCCAAATTTTAAAGTGTTCATTCGCTGTTGAGGCATTTCCCCAGTCATATATTCACAGAGTGGAATGCTGCACATCATTACGGATAGGATTCCCTTTCTGTGCCAATTTCAAATGTTATAACACGATCAATATTGCGCTCTTGACATGGTCATCCATTCTGTGCGCTTGTGTCCTTGTGCTATTGACATAATGCAGGTGACGTTTACTTTCCTCCACGTGCAGACGTTTTGTTATGTAATTTTAATCGTCATTTAGTGGCGAGAACAATTTACGCAAACCACTTAATCCTAATAAATGACGCTAACTTTCTCGTTCGCCAATTAGCTTTCTCACTAACTTTGAAAACCGTTGCGGACATATTAGCCTCTGCTAAATTTAGCTCTGTTAATTATTTGATTACCAAAAACTTGCGTGAGCCCCAACAACGAACTCGTGTTTGCCTGTGTCTTGTTAGCGTGTCTGCAACAGTCAGTTTATGGCACACTGTTGGCTGACTGCATGTAAAAACAAGACGTCCTTTGTGGCCGGTGTCGCAGCGGCCATGCGCCAGTGCGTAGTTCTGCATTTTAGGGCAGTGTTAAAGCATACAGTGGGTGTACCAGTTAGGGACGCAGGTAGGGTCCTTGAAACACATGATGACACAGGGCACCAGGCCCCGAGTCAGTAGGGAAGTGCGAACAAATCAGTCATTTTCATCGCTCACAATGGCTATTTTCAGATGCACAAGAACAGACACCACCAAAAAGCCTGTTGCAAGCATTTTCCACACACAAAGTCTTCATCAGATCGAAAATAGAGTTCTCCAGGAAACTCCAGGAAAGTTCGTTTGAGCAAAAAAGCTTTGCCAAAAAGTTTTCAGTTCGCCGGCCCTGGGCGGCGCAGACCACCGGACGTTCTCCTGGGGGGGGGGGGGGAGGAGAAGGGGGGGAGTGAACGAACATGATGCATGAGATCAGGACGTCTCCCGTCACCTCCAGCTTCGAGGGCACCGTTGCTCTGATGTAATCGTCAGTCCCAAGGTGATACGATCATTATGTGCAGCCGAACTACAGCCATAACAAAGGTCCTGCGGGATGCGCGTCATCGTCTTATCGTTTATGCACTGGGCGTTTATTTTTTGCATAACTGATGAGCAGTAGCTTGCATGATTTTAACATTAGGATTGTTCTGGATCTTGTAATTTCAAAGCAAAGTTTCACTACTAAGCTTGTGAGAGACTATTTTGAAACAGTAGGAATCATTCAAATGTAAATTTTGGACTGTCGCGGTTGAGTATTGGTGTTCTTGGGCGCGGCCACTGCAGCGGTCATTTGGCGCCCCGCAAATTTTGCACTGAAAGAATTTCATCTATGGAAGCTGTAGGGCTGCCGTTATTGAAGCTAACTTTTGAGTTGGGCAAGGGCATTATTCAAGCTAACTTTTTGGCTAGCCAAGTAGCGTTTAGAGCACCCAGCTTTTCTGTTCTCTGCGTGCACCACAGATGCCATATGGCCAAGTACAGTGCACAAATGAAGCGACGGGCTCTCCGAGAATTTATCAGGTTGAAAAGCCCCATGGACGAATTCCTCTCTTGTATACTGGGCTTGTAACACTCTAAACTTGAGAGCCTAAAAGTGACCCAAGGCTCTCAACCCGACCTCTGCTCACATATTCCGGCCATATTGCTCGAAACTCTGCCAGCCTCATAGAAATGAAATATGCTTTTCGGTGAGGGGTGCACCGCTGACGGCAAGCCAAGGAAGTCGGGGCATTTGTTGCTAAGAAATTAGCACCATGAAATTACACTTTGTTGCATAGGGTAATGTTCCAAGGTCCTCTCAGGACTAAAACCCGCATAATGTTTTTTTTCTGATTAGTGAGTATTAGCAAAAATGGGCGAAGTGCTTGACTGATTGTGGCTCGAGCCAAAGCCTTTGAAATGCCTGGCTTAATACATTTGACAGTGATGTCAACATGAGTGGCATAAGTGCTCACTCCTTAGCTGAAAAGCGCTGAAGACCGCACGTGCCACACAGTCATGAACCACTAACCTGTTGTTACGTTCCGCTGCCTCATAGAGCCATGGGAACATAGAGCGAGAACAGTGGGGACAAGACCCCCCCCCCCCCCCCTGGTGATTGTTTCCTACTCAGTGTGTCTGCTATTTACTGTGAAAGGTGCTAACAACGCCATGTCACTTGGCACCATGGCGTGATAACTGAATACGAAAACATGCCCTTACATATACCAGAGGTGATGCTATTTCCAAGCACTCTGATGACATTATTACATATCCACGGTGCAGGCAGTCAGTCTGCTCGCACCTCCCGCAAACAAACAAACCCATGAAAGGAGAATATTTTAGACCAATTCTTCCGGTTTCCTGGCGGTGAAGGGCTACTCCTTGCGTATGGGTTGATATTCTCTACATGGTGATGAGAATCCCGTCTGTAAGGACAATCGCACGTCCCCTACGGACAAAGCCTTACTGGTTTTGGTATTCGCGCTAGACTTCCAGTTCCTAATCTTTACACATATTTCACTTTGTTCTACATCCAGCGTCCACATTTGAAACTAAATGTTAACCCCTACGAGTGATCGCTTACGCAAACATTTAAAACGCATGAAGCGATTGTTTTGTTTTGTTTCATATCTCAAAGCGTGTGTTAGTTAGGGTGGAAATTATAAGAAACAAAGATGGATCACGTCTACCAGACGGGATTCACGACACGTTTGCGGCCAAGCTGTAATCGGAGAGCTTACCAACAGAGTCGTGGATTCCCAGTGGGACCGTGACGCCACCTTTTTGGCCGCGCCGTTCATAATGCATTCAACATGCTCAGCAACGTTTCAGCAGGGAAGCAGCGTGTGTAATGCTGCAGCATAAGGGATCTTAACATTAAAGTCAGCGCGGCAGCGACTTGCCGATATCCAACGTCCTGTGCCATTGCAATCTCAAGATCCCCAGCGCGATGCACCCCATCAAAGCTTCAAGCTGTACACCCCACTCCACTCCACTCCAAGTCCACTCAACAGTCCACTCACAGTTCACTCCCACGTCACTCCACAGTCTACTCCATCTTGAAACGCGATGAAAAACTGTTTACGGCCGCATAAGTCCGACGCGACATAAAGCTCATCTGAATGCGTGGGTCGATTGGCAACAAAGACTCATTTTGAAACGCGATCAAGCACTGTTTATGGCTACTTAAGTACGGCGCAAAGTAAAGCTTGCTTAAAGCCTGTCGTCGATTGACAATAAAACCCCGGCTTGCCGAAGCGTAATGCGCCTGATGGAAGGATGATACCTGGCCCTCCCCGGATATCTGCACTCGACGGCGGACACGCCATTCAGCGCGCTTCAGGGCAGTTTTTGCCGGGAGGGTGGAGCTACACGCCGCATTATCGCCGGAAGGGGGGGGATCTGAAGCAGGGTGAGGAATGATCAAAAGTGGACATCTTCGTCAGGACCCCGAACCTCTATATGTCTGTTTGTTTCCAGGGCGGTAGCTGGTTACACAACTATGCCCATGGACGCGGAAGCGGGGGAAAGGAGGGGGGGGGGGAGGGGGCGTTTGTAACCTCAAATGCTGAACTGAGG
>NW_023596448.1:22710601-22740845 GCF_011947565.3 Pollicipes pollicipes | reverse complement strand
GGGCTGCCGCACCTTCTTAACTGCGAGAGCAACAAGCATGATCGCATTGCCGGCTAAACGTTGGCGAGTGAGCGAAACAAGGTGTCGGGAGAAAGGCAAAGATGTAAGCGACATCCGGGCGGCAGCGTGACTCCATCACATGCCGGATGTCACTCGCGTGCTGACGTGAGACAGTCTGCATTGCTAGTAAATCACTGTATTTCAAGGTGAAAAGGAAAAAAGGACGGGAAACGACCGCAGATGATTGGTAGACTATGTACATGATTGCTGTGCTGGTGTCAGTTCCTAGCAATATGTAGGCATTAGGATATCAACATTACTAAACGAATCTCGTCTTTAAAACATCGCTGCATTTCACCAACTTTACTTGAACATTTCGGGATACCATTGGCAATGTACGAACATATCTGACAAAGCTACTCGTCCGCTTCTCCTGCAGCAGTTTCGTTATCATCGCTAAGGGTGCCCTTGAAGTGCTTTCACCGTGCTACTGTGCGCAGTCTAGCCCTACAGAAGTAGCGTCTTCTACGCAGCATTACCAGAATATAACAAATGACTCAAAATTTCGGCCGCTATGCGAACCGCGCAAAGTTGGCGCAATAAACCCCTGTACATTCAGCTCGCGTGTGTCGTCTCAGACGTCCTTCGTACCAGCGCTACTTGACGAAAGGACCCAGTCATACTCCGATATGCGCCGTGGAATTATACCGGGAAAGCCTCGCCAGTCTGAACTCCAAATGACGCCTAATGAGACCACTAAGTGCCCATACAAACACTGTGAAAGGCAAATGAAGGCTGGCAGTCGCGATCCGTAGTGGCAGAATAGGGGACATAATTGTCACGATTACAACTCCGTTCTGGAGCTGGCTTCTGCCCATAATGTACACCACTGCGTGTGCGTTTTCCTTTAGCTCGCGCCCATACGCGCGAGCACAGTTCTTTGAGGAGGTTATGCCATACAAAAGCGCAGAAAAAAAACTGTTAAAGCGCAAAAGGCAAAGCATTCGCGCAAACCAGAAAAAGTTAACGTAAAGATTGAATAAGAGTTAAACAGACGGAAGAACATTAAGACCGTTAGGTCGCCAGCTGACAGAGCGGTGCAGTTAGGGCAGCAGAGCAAAAAAATGTGCCGAGTCTTCTTCTAAACGTTCTTAACGATGTGTGGCACGTTAAAACTGGTGAAATGTGTTAAATAATTGTCTGTCCCAAAACCCACCTACAACGAAGTCGGCTAACATTAGTTTTCGATAGACGAAGTTTGCTCCACTCGGTATGACATCACTTACAAACATTGTAATGATTGTCGACTAAGTTAGGATTTAGACTGCATATTGCTGCATTCCAAGCTGGTACCTTGTAGGAATGAACTGCGTGCAACGTAAAAACCTTTTGTGCTTGCTTAGCACTCTCAAATAGTGCTCACTTAGCTCAAGTGAGCACAAAAAAGACTTCAGTTATATGACTCAAGTTATACATTACACGTCATTCTTAAGTGTAAGGAACTGTTGTACACTTCCTTTTTCTGAAGATTTTGCATGACCGACTGTGTATCAATTTGAATTTTTAAGAACCCGGTAAAACCTGAAAAAGGAAACATGACAGTTCCTCATGCCGCGTTGCAGTAAAATGAGCAGGTCACAACCAACAAGAACCGCCATGCGGCTTAGGAATGCTGAAATTCACGCAAGGTTTGGCTGAGCCTTTCCCTCATGCTTCTTGGTTTCCGTGCCAGTGATTATACCTAGTTCTCCTGCTGGGCTGACTTGTGCTCACATCTAAGTCGGGGAACACGGAACTCATGAATGCAAATGATGTGGCGGGGGTTACTGATGGCGCGGCCGAGGACATTTGTCTTCAAGATGGGGCAGAGCGGTGTCACGCACAGCTCTACCAGCTTCATCAACTTCGGCAGGACGAATTATGAGGCTGGCGTCAGGAGGCAATCGTCGCGCTCTGGAAAAGCCGTGGCACTTCAAAGGCTGTCATGTGCTTAGTGTGGAAAAGCTCACAGCGCATATATTAAACATTCTAGCAAGGACGCACTGCTGCACGTGCATGCCATTTATGTGAGGACACGAGAAGAATTTTTTCAGATTATTGGTGCTTGCACGATATGATGGTGTTCAACTGACCTGTTGAGCAATCGTTCGTGTTCAGCCGAAGAAGTCGCAATTCTTTTCGGCTCTTGAAAGGTTCTGCACAGAAGGCAGCAGAATCTCTGTCGGGATACAATGGCTCTAATGAAGCAGCCTTGCTCCGATTTGCTTTCGTTCTTGGAATTCTCTGAAGTAAATGCGAACATACGCGTTCGGACCTCTCACGTTTCTTGCCGCTGATATTTCGCTGATGTGTGATAGTAATCTGTCCACTCTGTCGGTTTGTAGATTTCTTGACATCTTGCTGATGCGTGGGACAAGCAACTGGGTCAAGTTTCACAAGCATGCAGCTGACTTGACTAGCTAGACGTGAATTGCTCCCGGCTAATAATGTACTCTGGGATGCTGATACGCAGAATTATGCAAAAGACACTCGAGGGCTGCCATTGAGAAGATTCTCAAGCGACTATGCGACAAACATCCGTTCGTGTTTTTATCGTGTAAGTATCCTCAAAGACATGTCCTCGTTAAATTTGAAGGGGATGCGTGTTGTCATATGGTTGAATTGTCGTGGAAAGCCCTTATATCAGTCATAATTATCTTCTCACCCGTTTTTATTTAGGGTAGAAATATTTCTCTGGAATCCAGGGGCGGTGGTCAGAGCTCTCACGTAGCTCACACGCGCGTTAAGAGATAAATTGAAAGAAGCTGACTTATCATGAACGGCATCTAACACCTGATGCGGAACTGTACATTGCAAGGCTTTGTTCGGATATTTTGAAACCCTTCAAGGTAAAATTTATTGGTGGGATTTTCTAATGGTCAATGCCATGACGAAAAGCTGAAAGTTTTCCATGGCTTGCATCGTGCCCTGAGAAAACGGTGACATGTTAGAATGCCAAAAATGCTACAATGGGCGGAGTACCTCCACATGCTAAGGTTCTCCATGGTATCCATGGCTCTTCCTTGGCATGTACACGACCCTCCGTTGGCCCCCATTTGTCTTGAGAACATTGATAGCATTGCCAGCAAGCTTTTCTCGACATGTTACTTCACCAGCCAAGGAGCAGCCGGGATATTTTACGGCACATATACCTTTACAAAATCCTTAGATAACGCAGCACATATGACTGCTTGGTATGTAAACTGTAGCCATCTGGAGACCTGACCACAAATATATTCCACAAAGAAACTACCACACCAGACGAATCTCGGTAACAAGGTAACAAGGTTACAAGGTTACAGGGTGAAGTTAAGAGCAAAATAAAGCATTGATCCAAGAACGGTGTATCCGCAAAGTTCGTAAATGAAAGGCGACTCCATCTGGCTTATAACATCATCAAACCTGTCAATGCACGTTCATGCTGAATTTTGATATGCATTACGCATATGTGCAAAGCTGAAAGCAGTAAGTCATCCGAACAAAATATTTCCCACTTGGTGTCACATATGATTACTTAGCCCCAAGTAATATCTTTGCCATATTGACACACGTTTGATGGGAACATCAATTTTTACATTCCGTTATAATTCGGCATGTTTGTTTCTGACGTATTTGTCCCTTCTTCCCTTTGTCAAATGTCCTCGTCCTCGATTTGTGACAACTTCGCCTGTGTTCTTAGTAATTTGCAACAATTGCCCAATATAACCAGTTGTCAACCTTGCTTGGACACTCAGAATATAACAAGTTTTATAAGAAAAATATGCCATTATTCTCTACACTCTGGCAACTTCCCTGACATTTGGAGGCAAGCGAATGTAATACCGGTGTACAAAAATAATTCAAAATCTTCCTGAAAGTTACAGACCTATGCCTTTGCTTCCTATCTGCACACGTAAGTGTTGGAGTAAGTCGTGAGTAAAAGCTTTTACGGCTTTGTCTGCCCGCCCTAGCCCTATTCCAGCACAGCTTCCTTCTAAAGCGTTCCTGCATCACAAACCTTCCATACTTTTTTTGAACACTGCTGGACATCTATCTCAAGACGCAAACGTAGTATTCAGCGTCCACCAGCGGCAGCCACCTTTTGCTACACGAGCTTTGTCATTTTTTGCATCACTGGCCTTGTGTACAGATGGCTGGAGTCGGACTTGAGCGATCGTTTACAACGCGTGGTGCTGAACGGCAAGCAGTCTGACTGGATTCCAGTGCAATCTGTGTTCCGGAAGGCAGCATCCTTGGACCGTTGCTGTTTGCCTGCTTTTGACTGATGTTCTTGACGGAAGTGAGAGTGAGCGTCTTATATACGCTGATAATGTGGAAACGAATCACCGAGTTAACAGCGTAGTGGATTGCCTAACACTTCAGGCGGGTTTGGATATCCTCTGTGCCAGGTCCAAAACTGGGGACTGAACTTGAACCCAATTAAGTGCAGTGTCATCTTACTCACCCCGCACGTCACCTGTTCACTTCTCATATGCACTAGACGATCACCGCTTTGAAAGCTGATAACAGCTTCGCGATCTTGACGTCCTCCAGGACATCAAACTCACATTTGCCAATCACATAGATTCCACTGTCTCAAAAGTAAATATGATGCTGGGCCTTCTCATGCGAAGCGTGCGAATGCCGTCGTGCCCTCGTCAGGCGCTGTTCAATCACAAGGCTTTTCTGTGTAACTCCAACGTTCATGTGAGATCATTGATGGAATACGGTGGCGTCATGTGGAGCGGTGCTGCCGTTTGCCACCTCGCCCGGCAAGAACGACTACAGCACCGGTTCATCATGTGGATGGGCTCGAGAACCTAGTGCAGGTGTCCTCTTCTGAATTGTGAGCATCTTCCCGGTTATTTCAAAACAGCATCTATCAAGGCACGCTTTACTCAGTCTTACATCTTATTTCGATATAACGCTTATCATCGCAGGCTTGACCGCGCTCACCTGACATCACTGCTCGGTCTGGCTTCACCTGCCTGGCGCTCTCGGCATACCGGCCACAGGCCACTTGCAAGGGTCAAACACTGTTAAAATGGATTCGTGACACGTCTGCCGGTTGCCTGCAGTCGCTTCATCCAGCATTTTTCCTCAGCTGACTTTTTTCCAGTCAACAAAAATAATTCCGGTCTGGTTTGTTAACCTTCGCTGGTACTCGTGGAGTGTTCTGTTGATGACCATTGTGCTGAGTGTGTTAGTCATGTGTGTGACTGTGTGCAGTGAGTGTGTGTGTGTGTGTAGTTCGGCTTTTTGTTTGTGTGTGTATTGTGCACTTATTGTTTATAAAACTGGACTGCTTTGGCAGTTGGGCTTTTGCCTGTGTACTGCTCACGCCCTAAATAAACAAATAAACATATCACCCACTGTGTTCTAAATCTGAACGTGGTTCCATTCACTTGCCTCACTATAATTTCCTGGACGGCTTTTAAGACTTACCACCCAATTTCATTTCTTAGTGATAAGTGGCCAACCATTGAGCATGTCGTGGGTATTGAGTGGTATATATTCACATAAGATGAAATCATGAGATTACATATGAGAATATTATTAAAGAAAAATTAATATTACAGAAATTAGCAGTTATTACAGAAATACAGAAATGCAATTAAATACAGAAATAAAGAAATACAATTATTACGGAAAATTATTATTACTTTTATTATTACAACACAACATATGTAAAAAACTATAAGATTTCAAATACATTCTGAACAGCGAATCTCATTCAGTGTAACATTGGCAAACTCCATAAGAGTATGAACGCTGAGCAAGTCGGGCCGCACGCCTAATGTGCACTGAGATCGCGCTACAGTTGGACTATACGGCTATGCGGCACAGTAAGCTGTCCAGTCCAGGCGCATCGAGCAAAGGTGAGTCGGCAGTATACGGACGTCAGGGTTTCAGAACTTACGGGCAAAGCACAAATTCAGACAGTTGACACGCTCCTCATCGTCCTTGTACACATTTTCTTCGCGCTTAAGAGCGGGAGATATATGCGCCGATGACTTAAAGGACTTGGAAAAGTGGCAATTTCCTGTCGGGGCGGTCGGACACGCTTTCTGAAGTCTGTAATCCATCTCCTTGTCACGCAGCAGCTCTTTAAATCCTTGTTAGCCAGCAGGTTTAACTGGTGAAATAGCTTTTAAAATTGAAACTCTCTTGTTCTCATTAATTTACTTATTTTCATTGCATATATCGGGGTCAAACTACGTCATGTTTGTCATGTAAATAATCATGGATGTCAACTCACAACTGTACATAGCATTATCAACATGTCAGGATAAACACTGCGTTAATGAAACCGATGCTTTAACACACATCTTAAGTTTACAAACACGAATACAGGGCCATGATCAGAATGAGTTCTTATGAGCGAAGGGTGGCTGGCATGACTCACGCATTTTTGATGAAAACACCGAAAAATGTCAGCGGAAAGTGCGGCAAAATATAGCGTATATGTCAACATTTGTCTCGCGCATGCCATCCACAAAAATGATTCAAGCTAGATCATTGAGATAGGAGTCATCTCTGCTGCTTTGCTGAGCGATTCAAGCAAGCGTTGAATTTGTCCTGTTCATTGGTAATGAACGGTGATTTGGCACTCGTCCGACCAGAATGATAGTTCTCAAGCACAAAGCACCTCGGATGTGCAGCGGATGTGGAGCAAGTAGCGCGCGTGACCCTGCCACGGTGTCCCACCAAAAGTGCGAACACTTGGACCCGATTTGGAGCTTTTTGTGTGGACGCCATGATCTGTGAAAGGATGCTACGTGCTGTTAGGCCCTGCTTTCAATTCAATCGCTTGTACATTCCCCTATCGCATGCATGTCAACATCAACTTTCAGCGGCATGCATTCCTAACGCGGGGTCTGGTTGAGCCCAGGCCTGATTACACAACGTAAGCTTAAGACTCTCCCGTTAAAAAGCTCTGGCATTCGCGCGTAAAAAGCAAAATTTTGCCGCCAGCGTCAGTGCTGAAGGAGCAGCTCTTTGCCCCATGTGAAAACATCGCTTGGCAGGTCGGATGATTCGCGAGCTGCAACAGGCTGTGCACGTGACGCGGGCACAGGATTTAGTACTGATCACCATTCAGCCCCTGTAGCGACGCGGAGTGCGACTTAGCGAGCCGTGTTCGGTGTACGTTTGATCGGGTTTGATGCGCCATCGCTGATAAAATAGACACTGTCAGGTTTGGGCGGACGTGGCGTCGGTGCAAAAGTGCAAGGGTCCTCCTGCCGGCTTCGTATAAAGCACGCCTCACGCACTCTAAGATCTTAAGGGATTTTCACTTTGTCTCGTTAGTTTCGTGGCAGATGATATAACGATCGCGCATATTTCGTAAAAAAGCATAATCCTACGACTGATCGAGCCACCGAGCAATCATGCGATTTCAGGCAGCTGTTGGCCTATCTTTGCGACAAATTCCAAGTTTTGGTTCACTGGCTGTTTTGTTTACTGGCACACATAGCATCTAAGTGTACCACACCGGCACAATTTCGTAATGCAACCAACCAAACCATTTACGATCGGCAAATAAATGAACTTCCAGGTTAAAACGCAGTAAGTGACCTAGGACGGCATCTTTTGCCCCAAGATCGGGTTTAGACCATCATCGCACGTAATTTGATAGTAAACATGATGTTGCATTCATACGACATGTAGACATGCCGTTCCACAAGGTTGACCTAATCTGGAGGGTCCCTGAAGCGACATAAAGGATCTAGACAGAACATCGTTGAATTCGCCGGACATCAAAATACCTGTCGTTCCTTTCTTGCATTTAGCTGAATTTGGAAGCAAATGGCGAAGATGATTGTTCACATCGCCAACGCTGCCAGTGATCTAAAAGCAACTGAGGAATTGGCTAATTGATTGGGATGAGATCAACGCACTTGTCAAACCTAACTTGCTGCACGTGTGTCGAACCTACTACGTAAGCTGTGTCGTTCCACCTCACTGGATAATTTTTTTCCGGTTGTTTGCAGCCTTGGCGAAAACGATGGAGGCCACAAATGATGTGGAAGGCCTTTTTGCAGGTGGGCGGAGTGTTTCGCCGCCGGCCCGACGTTTGAATTGACTGCCCCGGGTGGGATCGACAACTTTGGCCAGTTGCCAGCTGACCTTTCCATGTCCGTGCGACAAAACAGCGGCCCCTCACGGGACTCCAGCCCAGTGCTACCAGACCGCGGGTCCGGCATCTCATCTCTAGACACCGGCGACAAAAACGCCTTCATTGGCGAGAGCGCCCGCTGACCTGGCGTGAGAGGACGCTGGTTTGTAGGAGGCGGCCAAATCAGACGCTGTTTGATCCCTTGAATATAAAGCTAGCTACTGCTATTTGTCTAAGACTACTATTTCAACAACTAAAACAGCCCTGACTGAGTGATCATTTATCAAGGACTCATTATGGCGTCTGACCGACCACCGCTGAAAATAACCCAGCAGAATTACTAGCTGTAACCGGGCACTGCATAACAAACGTCGAACCAAAACTAATGAAAGGGTTGGTATGAGCACAGCTCACAGCAGACAGTTGATTAAACAGACTCGCATTTATGAAGCGGCTCGCTGATTCCATCATTTATCTCAGACATCAGCCTTTTCAAGCTGGCGTTGTGAGACAGAGCCTAACCTCGGTACCAAATCTGAAAGTCACGGATAAAGAAACATGCAGGAACGTATCAGAGAACGTATCTTGTAGATTTTTTCCAAGGCTGTCAAAGTCGCCGGCAATGTTTCCTCCAGCGGTGTTTTCGTATCTCTATCATCAACCAGTCGTCACTTCTTGTTCACGGCACTTAACGACCTGATCCTACGGAGCCCAAACTCCACAAACGTAAAATGACGTATTGGCACATGGTAACGAACCAAATCGTTTTCAGCAGTAAAGTTCACCGGGTCTTTTGCGGGCCTGACGACAAACGGTGATTTCGTTTGTCCTTTTTCTGTTTCTGATGCGATTCAGATTTGGTGATTAAGGACATCCTTGCCTAAACATTATTATATGAGAACTGAGTAATGACTGTCACAACCTTCATACTGTAACCTTCACTGTAATGCCTTCATACCTTCACTGTAACAGTGGTCAGACAACGGCACGCCCCCTCCCCCCCCCCCCCTACCTTCCCCGTAACGCCTCTTGCGATGAATCTCCTCTCACCTTATGAAAAAATTTACAAGTTATTGACACGTGCGGGCCAGTGGAACCAAGTACCTCACAAATTGCATTCCGTTTTTTTTTTCTCAAATTGCTTTCTAGCGGGCATTTTCTCGACGTGTTGGCGTCAGCGGGCCTTCAAATTGCTTTCCTACCAGCATATTGTTTTGGCAAGCAGTGCAAACTCGAGGATTTGAAGACCTATTTGTCATCGTGATGATGCAGATAAAAGAACAAAGCAGTTAGTGATGCACGTTTTAAATTATCGTATAGCACTTTTTGGGAGAAAATTTGGTCATTGTCGCAATCTAAAATAATGACATGAAAGGAATGAACTGTACGGTACGTGTTGAGCTGCCGGCTGCTGTGAATCAAATTTCTTCTTCTTCAAATGTGCTATGCCTGCATCACCGCTTGTCCATAATTTTTCTTCACTGTCGGTGAGCACAGAGTCCCGGGGCTGGCAGCAATCCCTCTCCCCTTGCTGACGGGGTGGGACGAATTTCACGCAGTCATGAAGACAGGCATTCATCTAGGATATGTATGCGCTGCTTGTTTTTTTGTTTTTTGCCAAGCTGCTACGATACCTGTTACCTGCATATGTTTGCAGTGTCTTTTACGCGGTGTTTTGGGTGCTATAACATGTTTCGGGCCTTTGCATTATGTTGCACTTGAATTTACTACAAAGCTTTCCTGTGTGCCGGGAAATATATGTCTAGTTGCACAAAAAGCCATTGGGTCGGACACAGACGCGGTCGCGAACGTGGCAAGGGCAAATCCAAGGCGCGGCGGTTCGATCGGGGCAAAGCCAATTGGCTAAGTCAGGGCACATCCAAGGGGCATGACAAGGACAAGCCAAAGGACGGCCAAATAAAACTGCAGCGGGACTTGGGCCGGCACAAATCAGCGGGAAGGTATGGCAGCAGCGGGGAGTTCAAGCTGACTGGTCGGGTGCGGGAAAATCCGAGATAAAAGCAGAGACAGCCGGGAGGGCGGGCGGGAAGAATCCCAAGCATCCGTCCAGCGGCGACTCAGGGGCCGTGCAGTACCCCAACCGCTCCGGTACCACCGGACCCACCGGTGGTACACCGGTCCAACCGCTTATGATGGCCTGGAGAAGGCACTTGTCGCCACACCAGAGATCCTCTGGTGTGCCCAAGACCCATGGATCCCGTGGGGAGTCGGTGAAACGGCCATATCGGGGCTCGAGAGCACACTCGCATAGTGCGAGTACTGATGCACCGATCAACGCCTGCAATTCACCGATGTAGCGAACATGGCCTACAATGTACCGATGCACCGACTATGGCCTGCAATGTACCGATGCAGGCGACCAACATATAAAATGTACCGATGCGCCGATTGAGGGCTACAAATGCACCACACTGAAACCCGGTTTGAAATATGTTGCAAAAACGACCGAATGATTAGCCGAATGAAAAACCGGACTACATACGGCAGCGTTCATAAAGGTCAGCTACCAAATCATCATCATCTGTAGACTGCAGCGGGTAATGCGGCTCCGTGCATTTCCGCCAGCGCGTGCGGGTTAAGCCAAGCTTCGGAAGTGGTCAGCGCTGCCTCTCCGCCACGCGACGAGCGGCCCGAGCTCGAGGCCGCGGGAAGCGTACCTGTCCGACGACGAGAGCTCGGCTCGAGCCGACCACCCGCCGGCTCCGCACGTGGACCACCGCACTCACCGCCGGCCCTCGACACTGGCACCGCCGGCGGCGCCCCGCGTACAGCTCCCGTGATGGCGTCACCGCCGCGGCAGCCAATCGGCGGCGAGCTAAGCTGGATATCCAGCGGCGGGTCCCATGGCTCATCGACGAGCGCGAGCCACACGTGCGCCGGGTGCTAGGTGGCCACTTTCGCGCTCACAGACAGACAGCAGGGAATCCGCAACTTGGCAGGCGTTCCTGATAGCTTGCGGGATTCAGCGAGCTATCACACAAAGTGTTGTTTACACTTCCCTGGTGAGCAAGCCCAGACACCGCGGAATATACCCTCCAGGGAGGCATAAGCACGAAAGCTGCTGGTGTTCAAAACTTAAAACGGGAATGAATTAGGAAAAACACAAGGACTTGTCTAAATGCTAGTGGGATATTTTTTGTTGTTGATAGACTACATTGCATCGTCACGGCGTGGACGTTTAATTGCTGCACATGATGAAAATGGCCATAGCATACCATGCTGCTATATGACTGAAGATCCACTTCGAGACATCAGTGAGTGAGCCATCGGGCACTCCTTAGCTTGCGGATAGCAAGTATCTAAATTCGCTAATTTTCACGCCGCGCAACAAGCCTCTTTTTCAATGCTAGTGGTTTAAGTCCGACTTACGCATCCATGTTTTAATTTCCTCCATCAAGTGGGTGACGTTAAAGGATCATATTTTCATCTTCCCGTCAAGCTTTCTAACGTTATCTTGAAGCCTGAATCATATGCATATGTTCAGGGTCGAGACAACTTTTTCTAAGATGCCAGCACGCAGCCCCCCCCCCACTCCCCCCACTCTCCCCCCCCCCACACTCCCCCCCCCCCACTGAGGCCAAGTAGGGATCTAGCCCACGAGGGCCCGCTGTGCTAACATGCTGAAGCGGCATCAACACGTAAATATTCTGCACATGAAATTCGCATAAAATATTCAGTCACCTACTGCACAACCTTGTTGGCTTAATGCAGTGGTGGGGCTGAGATAGCAGTAGCAGCAATAAGATTCCTGTAATATGCACTGTGGAATTTGTATAGTGCTAACGTACAACCTGAACACTGGGTTGCCAGTTTACAACTACAAATTAGATGGACGGAGGTGAAATATAAGTTGGAATCCTCGTCAAAAAATGCACCAAAATTTCACTTCTGTCCCTCTTCTCAGAAAACTGTAGATTAGGTCTTCTAAACTTGGCTGCGTCAACTAGCGATTCATAAACTGCCGGTTATTCCACATCATGGGAAGCGTCATCAGTTCAATACGCTGTACGCGAGGACAAGCCTCAAGTCCCATGCAACTGCAGGAAAGTGGAGGCAGTTTTGACATGACACGGCTACCAGAATGGAACATTTTCAGTCTGTCCACCTCACAGACGGTGAATACTTCACAAACGGTCGCAACGTCGTCACCCGCATCCATAAAATAATTGCATGCACTCATGCGGGAATTGCCGTCCTGGAGTGGATGAATCATGCGACAGCACACAACAAATACCGCACGATAGGTTTAAATTGACTCACCATTCCCTAATAGCGCTGGCCATATTCCGTTACAAAACGAGCGTTACCGTGCCGTTTGTGTAACATTGCATACAAGGACAGCAGTAGCTTTTTTGTTGTCCAAGAAGGGTGTCAAATTCACTCAAGTTGCATCATTCACATACAGCGATGTCACAAATACCATATGATACTGTTACATATTGAAACAATATTTTGACGGGAAGAAATACTCAGCGGGAAACGTCTAATATATCTGTTCAGGTTGCCTGCTGAACGCAACTTTCGAGCCTGCATCGAATGATCGATTGCCGTCCGTTAAACCGGAATTGTTTGACACAAACCTGGTTATATACAGAGATGGGAGAAACCTGGTTACATGAGAAGAGATGGGAAAAGTAAACAGAATAAACATATTTATGTGACATGTACATTGACGATTAATGGTTATCACAATAAGGTTAAAAGTGTCATGCACAAAAACACTATCGCAGTCGTAAGTCGTATGCGCTTGCATGCATGAAAATTCAGGCACAATAAAAGGAAATCTCTGCATTCCCGCTATTGCGATTTTTTGCAATTGCTGCGCATGTAATGCATGAATAACCACGGAATGTGTCGGTCAGAGAGCGAGGCTAGCGCAATGAATGCAAGCAAAATATTCCAGCCATTGTATTGATCATCCACCTTGATTCCGCGGTGTGGTTTATGTGCAAGGCAGGAGCAGGAAGGTACGTGTACCTCGGCCTCATAATAACGGCCAAGCGCAGTATGACGCTGTATTTACATTAAGGACCCTGCGGACTACAACTTAATGAAAGCAGGCAACGCTTTGATCATCTGCGTAGTTATTCTTTTCCTTTTTGATGAGGTATTTTTACATAAAATTGTTCATTTTTTTGTAAACTGTTTTTCAGGTGTGTTTATATGCCGAGGTTGTTTTGTCGTTAGGAGCTCTTGCTAGAAAAAATCAAAGCATGTATTTTCTATGCCCGCGCTGTGCATGGTTGTTTAGAAAATCGAAATATGCATTTTTCATGATTATGTTGTGCGTGACGGCGCGTTTCAAATTTGTGTACGCTTTGGAAATAACGCACTAGAAAACGATCCATTGTTTTGTCTTTAAGATTTTATTCCGTCAAGCACGGAAAGTCTGGACCCCAATTCCATCTCAAGCCTGCGGGTTTACACCGGGTCAGGTGTGGGCGGGTTGGCGGGTTGATAAGCTGCATCTCTCGTTCAAGGTGATTCTGTTAGAGGCCATAGGAGACGGAAGGTTTGGGGGGAAGGGGAGGGGGAGGGGGGGGGCAGTTAAGTTAGGGCAGGGGGACCCCCTCCTATTAATAGCTAAATATAGTATATTTTAATGGGTAGCTATATATTATAAAAGATAGTAAGTTTACGGTTAAGTTAGGACAGGATAGGGGGACCCTTCCTTATAAGGGCCAGTGACAGAGGTCGTGAACCCTATAGTGACTGGTGACAGGGGTCGTGGCTCTGTTTCGGGAGGGGAGGGTGTGTTGGCTGGAGGTCCCCAGCTAGGAGAGGTAGAGCTTGTGGTCCACCCTCATATGAAGGTTTCACAGTCGAAGATGGTGGATAGGAGGCAGATCCGTGTGGCAGGTACACCCTGACCGTAAAGTAGCCTTATCTGCATGGGAGGTTGATCGCGGCAGAACGCATCTGTCAGATCGGAGGAGGTGGAACATTCACAATGGAAGGTCTCGCAAGTTGGAGGGCCGTTAGTCACTTTCCAGTTCACGCAATGCTGAACCTAGCTCTTCTGCTACGCGTGGTGCGACTCTAGCTGGAGTAACTTGCCCTTCCATTGCCGCCAGCGACTATTAGCCAATGTTAAATTATCAGAATGTTGTGGAGGGCTCAGTCTCCTGCTTCTAGCCCCCAGGTTCCCGCCGAATTGGGTTCTTCGCTTTAGGGGCACTGCTCATCACTAGCTTTGCCCCGTCGTCAGAGCCTTGCAAAGTCATAGGACTGGACAGAAATCTCGAACGGCCCAGCTTTGGCGTCTTGAGAGATAACAACTGATGATTTTAACCAGTCGCTGCTCACTTCAAACCAAGCTCCTGCGTTCCGTCAGCGTACAAGCCCGAGCACCAGCTGCCTCCGTGCTCACGCAGCGCCAACCTGAGCGCCAAAGCACCGACAGTGTGGATCCATCTGGACAGTGTCTGAAAGCCTTGCCTGCCTGGCAGGGATGGCTCGCAGTCAGATGCCCGCCACCGTGAGGCCTGGTCGATGGCGGCCGAGCGAGCCGCGGCCGGCAAATCGCCGAACAGGCGCGGTCGCTGTGCTCTGCCATCAGACCGGGGCTGGGTCAGACTGACCAGACCAGGTCAGCTCAGGTCAGACGTGGCAGCAGAGACAGGCCTGTTGACGCAATGCTGAACCTAGCTCTCCTGCTAAGCGCGGTGCGACTTTGGCTGGTGCAACGTTAGCCGCACCCCCCCATGACGTGCGACGGACCACGGGGAAGAAATCAACAAACGCAGCCGTCAATGCGCTTACCGCGCGTTAAGCCGCCATTTCTTCCGGGTCAGCGAGGCTGCCGCGGCGAAGGCGTCACCGGCCTTCTGAGGCTTACCAGTCAGCCAGCCGTGCGATGGCGGCGGCGCCTTCCCTGCGTCTTCTGCAACAATTCAACATCTGTGGAATGCAGTGTGATCTACAAATTCATTGCGATTGACAGGAGATTATTGGATGTGTATATATGTGTTTCAGACATTAGTTTAGTGACGAACCAGCGTCAGCCTCATGACAGAAACGTGGTTAAAAGCGGACAGCCGCAGTATGACAACTTATGACTACCTGACTGATGACTGATGACTGATGACTGACTGATTGTGACTGTCGCAGTATGACGACCTAATGACTGCTTAAAATGCTGTCAAAGTCCTGTAGTAATCGGAAAACAATAACAGCGGGGGTGTCCATCACCACCATAGCTCACACTTTGCCTTTTACGCCTTTTTGACACCGTTTACAACATGACTGTTACTATGACACACGCGACATCTTAACGGGCGCTCGGGTGGGCGGCGGTCAAATCGACCCTCCGAAGGTTTTTCCAGAATGACTCCTAAACGGCATGGTGTAACCGCGCCAAACCTGACACAGCTGTAGAAAATGGCAATAAAATTGAAATAGCAATAGAATTGAATAGTGGACCTTTTGATGTACAAAAATTATATGTACTTTGTAAGGTCGCTGACCTATAGCGGATCAAAGGCAGGCAATGGCTGTTAGCGAAGGGCATTTATAGGGAACCGTTCAATGTGATACAACAGCGGATGTTAGACGAAGCAGTGCATAAATGAGATAGTTTTGTAGGCAACAAACCAAATGAATTTAGAAATACAACCAATTCCATTGACCTAGGGTCAGGTACCAAGGGCAGAACGAGGTCAAAACTACCTTGTCTTTTTACTCGCGAGCTTCGTCTTATAGGGTAGTTTCTGGTGCCCATTTCACATTTATGAATGACAGCGACTGCATTATTCATGTTTTATGATTTTTTTCAAAGGTCACAGTAGGTTACTACCTAAAATGATCCAGGTCAACATTTCGTTTTTATGAACACACCACCTACCATAATCCCTGACGCTCATTCGAAGGGATGAGCAAGCTAGGAGCAATCTCGTAAGTATTTGGTGACCTTGACCTTATAATGTTTAAAAAAGGCCCCTAACCTCATTGGCCTGCTGCTTAGAACGGATACCTAGCTTCGTAGCAGTTACATGGAAAGGTCTGGGGCACTTGAGAGACCTACCTGGATTTGACCTTGTTTGTCCTTATTTGACCCAAACATCATCACCACAGATAATCAAATATTGACACAGGTGAGCTTACGCACGGGTCAATCTAACCGCTATCTTGATTTTTGAGATCTCAGCGGTCAAGATGATCCTCACCCCCACCCGAGCGAAGCGTATTCAGCCGGCCTTCCTGGCGTGTGTTAACGTAAACGAATGAAGTCAGTGATCTATGGGAACCCAATCATGATGGCATCCATGATACAACATGGACAAAGGCTGACGACGCCTTGGAATATCCCGCTACACGATTCTGGCAGGTGGAAGTGCACTGATGCTTCACGTTCGCGCCCTAGACATCCATCGCTGGAATATTGGATAACCGCGGGCTTTCCGACTGGTAACGCCTGTTCGCCCGATTACGTTTACAGTGGATGCGACGGAGGATTGAAATACGGTTATAGGCTGGGTGGTTATCGGCCGCAGCAAGCTGGGCTTATGTACTATGTGTGTATCCATCTATGTCACATTGATGGTTCGACCTGCCTCGGTTTAACCCGCAGTGCTTTCCATTTGGAGCTGACTTCAGGCATTGTGACGTTGAAGGCGTCCGGGTCTTTTGCTGGCGTACATACCGGTTGTGCAGTATTGAGATTGCTAAATGATTTATAGATGGCACGTTTGCCTATAACTTGCAGCTAGTTTACGCCTCTTTCTGTCCCTGTTTGCAAATATCCATCCTTTGAACGTTCTGAAACGGGTAAACATTTGGTTTATGCACGACTGTGGGTGAGAAAATGCGCACATTGAGACACACTTTTGTCAGCATGCTTGTCCGTTTTTCATTATTCATTAGACGGCGACGCACAGTCGTCGAGGTCTAGATCTGTTGGCAATCAGTGTTGACCAGCCTTTTCGCAGTTTGAAAATCTCACATCTTCCACGCTGATCTAATAAGGAGCGAAGACGTGCTGATACTGCAACGTTGCAGAAACACGCCGCCCGTTCAAGGAGTTTTCATTTCAGTGCTTACAAAACCACAGCACAATTTCCCAAAGGCTGGGCGGGTTGCTGAAGCTACCAACTTTGCGATAAGTTGATGTTACGACTCCATCGGCCGGGCTATCGTCTGCAGGAATACACCGATTGTTTGCCAATAATTAGCATAACTGATGACAACATAGTCCTGCCGAGAATGCTCGCGCGATGCTTTTTGATCCATTATTCCTTTTCCCACGGGAAATTAAGGAACTGGTATATTTGCATAGGTGTATATATTAAAATGTTTTGATGCCGTGGATCAGAGTGCCGTAACGATAAAGCACCATGACACCTTCACCAGTTGTTTCCTGACTAACCGGCTGGTCAAATAAGAGATCCCAGCGACACGCGTTAAGGTTGAAAGCGATAAAAAGACTGCCACACCTCTGCTTCACTGTCAGACCCAAATGGAGAGCGTGAAGGCATTGCTTTCGGTGCAGTTTTAAGCACTTTTTTCTCAGTGGTTTCTGGCTGCTTTTTGCATACAGTTGTGTCTATATGCAGCAAACCAGCAGATTCAAAGATGGGAAACGAGACGCGACTTGTAAGCCCGCTCGTTCGGAGTTTTCTTCTCCCTGAACTATGAGCACAAGAAGCTATATCATACAGCAAGCTCTGGGTAAGAAAAACGTTGGTTTTGACTTTATCTGACCTTCATACCAGGCCGTAAGTCAATGCCGTTTGCTCATTCAATTTTTGTGTTGCCTGAAAAAATATCTCAGAGATGTCTGGCTTCGTCTAACACTCCGTTGTTTGCATCAGACTGAACGATTCCCTTGAAATTGTCTTTGCTGAATCAATGGCCTGACTTTAATCTGCCGTAAGTCTGCGACTTTACAAAGTACATATAAATATGTGATACGAAACGATCTGCTATTTCATTGTCTACAGTTATGCAAGCTTCACCACGCCGTTCAGGAATCAAAAAGTGTTTCTTAATTAATTTTTTTAATCTAATTTTTATCACAAGAGTAGCAGGTCAATATATAACTTATCGGAACAATAACAAAGAATCAAGCTGTTTTCGGCTACGGGTAGCTAACCAGGTTTAGTGACAAAACACCGTACAAATAAGCCGGCTCATTTAGTCGTTAGGGCGATAAAAATTAATTTGGGCCTGACACAGCCTTGGTTGGTAACAGGTCATTCAGACCACCTTTTCTGGATACATGAAGCATTGTGTATGATGAATCCCAAATGCCCCAAACATAACTTTTGCACAAGTGCCGTAGTTTCACTTGCGCTTCTCACCGAAGTCAAATTTAATTTTGGCATCAACCACTTTGTCTATTGAGTTAAAATAAAGTATTCACACTGCTTCTGAAACACTCTTCACTTTAAACCCAAGAAATTTCATAGCCATCACAGTACATCCTATGTTGATTCTAGGGCTTTTACCACATGCTCGAAATGTTGGTCCCGACGGCTCAAACGCATCTGGATGCGCTTGACAACATTGTTTTAAGAAGCCCCGCGCTGAGTGATGGGTTCTCTCGGCGAACCAGACATCGTCAGAAAACGGTGCAGATACCGTTGTGGATGAGCTGCTCGTCTGCGAAACCAGGAGTGCAAAACTCGATTTCGCGCGGTTGCCCACACTTCCAGTCAGGGTGAGAGACAGGAAACGCCTGACAGCCTCGGCGACGTAAGCGTCATGAAGCCACAATGCTGACGATCGGCAGGAAGGCTTGCGTACTGTCTAAGCTTGTCACTGCGTTACCCGGTCCCCCCATGTGTTGGAGTTTAAAGTTTAGCCAGATACATCTATGAGGCGCAGGTGTTTCTGCTATTGGCCCTTTTCAGAACGTTAGACGAACCGGTTCTGGACTGCCCGAGCTCTCGGCAGCGACGGTGAGTGAGTTTTGGCGGGCATGGTGCAAATAACCGCACAACGGCAGCGATTTTTCATGGGGTTCTTTTGAGACTTTGGTGTTCCCGACGGAGGAGCCTTGTCCGGAGCTGAATCGTTAATGTAATGAGGCATTTTATCAACTCCGAATTAGTGCATCCAACGGCAAATTGATTGTCCGTTGGAGATATTGCCTCCTTGCAGAACGAAACGGCGTGCAAGCTGCTGACGAGTCTGATGGAGCGATTGGGCCATCGCGTACTTTTCAATAATAGCTGTTGCATTTCAGCTGTTACCCCACCTGGATTAAACTATGACTCTGGCAATAACAGACGTCCTGGAAAAAAATAAGCACTGGCACGTGCAAAAAACGTGAAATATGGCCTGCTTGTCTTCAAGGCGTTTCCAGTGTTAACCCTCGCCTTGGTTAGGGGGTGATGCAACCCTGCCATAGGTGTTTTTATGAATACTTCCCCGGCATTTTGTGAATCCAGTAGTCTGTGAGACACATGTTGGGCGCGACACAAATGCATGCTCCTAGCTTTTCTGCTGTCGTGGCATGGGCGGCTTTTGAGTAACACTGCAGGGTGATCTACGGCCGGCGTGGGTTGCGGGCGGAACCCGATGGCGCCGCAGAAGGGGCGTGCGGCGGGCCGGCATTGTTCCATTAGCAGAACCATATTTCATGAATATGTGCTCAAATTAAGCAAGACATACACCTGGAACGTTTGTGTTGGGACGGAAGAAATGGGTCGTAACGTTTGTTTATCAACTTTAAGGCATTTGAGGCAACAAAGCCACAGAGCGATGAAAAACTTAATGATCTTTTATGGCTTGCATTGGCAAAGTAATCGTCACGTATGCTGTGTGGCCGCCCAGGCCAAACCAACCAAAAAAAAAGCAAAAAAAAAACAAACAACAGACGAAACGATAGAAACAAAGGCTTTTGTCACGTGTAGACACATGCGCTCAAAAAATCTCCCAATTGGGGGAAGTAGCCACAATCAGCTTAAAGCGGATGGCGGACACCTGCCGGCTCCCAACAGCATCATTGTACTCAAAATTAGATAAGAAACACGCATGTTCAAGTTTGTGTCCCCAAGAGGCGTGGTCTCCTAGGTAACGGTAAGGTGGGTAAGTAGATATTGTAAAGCTGAAAAGTAGACATTTTCCGGGCAATTTTACTTTTGACTTGCCATAACTGCGTCATCTATTGGCCAAACAACATAAATACTAGTGCCAATGGCGAGATTTTATTACGACCAATCCGCTGGTGCTATTCGCTAAGCTCTATCTTCATTGGGTTGGAAACACCCGAGGGGTTGCATTGACCCCCACTATCAATCCGCGTTATGAAAAACGGTGAATCACTGCGAACGAACAGTGCCACGCACAGTGTCACATTTCAGTGTGATATCTTACACTTTCGGAACTTAAGAGCAAGAAGGACACTGAAATACCCTGCGTTCGTTGGGGCCGAGCCTGGCTAAAGGTTATAGATACAGGAGTTTGCAGTAGTCACGAAAAGGACTTTTTTTCTTTGCAGCTTTGCCGCATATAGAAGCAATAATAGTGTAAAAAAGTAATCCCAACTCTCATTCTTCCAAGACATTCTGTCAGAAAACAGCTTCATTTCGTTCATGAAACCCGCAAGATAAGTCTGTCAAGGATGGCAAGGCACACCCACTGTCCTCCCTCAGTTCAGCATTTGAGGGTTACAACGCCCCCTCCCCCCCCCCCCCCCTCCTTTCCCCCGGGTTCCGCGTCCATGGGCATAGTTGTGTAACCAGCTCCGCCCTGGAAACAAACAGAGACATATAGAGGTTCGGGGTCCTGACGAAGAATGTCCACTTTGATCATTCCTCACCCTGCTTCAGATCCCCCCCCTTCCGGCGATAATGCGGCGTGTAGCTCCACCCTCCCCGGCAAAAACTGCCCTGAGCGCGCTGAAATGGCGTGTCCGCCGTCGAGTGGCAGATATCCGGGGAGGGCCAGGTATCATCCTTCCATCAGAGGCGCATTACGCTTCGGCAAGAGCCGGGGTTTTATTGGTCAATAATCGGGACGACAGGCTTTATAAAGCAAGCTTACTAAAGCTTTGCGCCTGTAACTTAAAGTAGCCATAAACAGTGCTTGATCGGCGTTTCAAAATGAGTCTTAGTTGGCCAATGTCGAACCCACGCATTCAGATGAGCTTTACGTCGCGTCGGACTTATGCGGCCGTAAACAGTTTTTCATCGCGTTTCAAGATGGGAGTAGACTGTGGAGTGGACTGTGGGAGTGAACTGTGGAGTGGACTGTTGAGTGGACTTGGAGTGGAGTGGAGTGGGGTGGACAGCTTGAAGCTTGGTGGGGTGCATCGGCGCTGGGATCTTGAGATTGCAATGGCACAGGACGTTGGATATCGGCAAAGTCGCTGCCCGCTGACTTTAATGATCCCTTATGCTGCAGCATTACACCGCTGCTTCCCTGCTGAAACGTTGCTGAGCATGTTGAATGCATTATGAACGGCGCGGCCAAAAAGGTGGCGTCACGGTCCCACTGGGAATCAACGACTCTGTTTGTAAGCTCTCCGATTACAGCTTGGCCGCAAACGTGTCGTGAATCCCGTCTGGTAGACGTGATCCATCTGTTTTTCTTATAAATTTCCACCCTAACTAACACACGCTTTGAGATATGAAACAAAACAAACAATCGCTATCCTTCATGGCGTTTTAATGTTTGCGTAAGCTGAGCACTCGTAGGGTTAACATTTAGTTTCAAATGTGGCCGCTGGATGTAGAACAAAGTGAAATATGTGGTAGAAGATTAGGAACTGGAAGTCTAGCGCGAATACCAAAAACCAGTAAGGCTTTGTCCGTAGGGGGACGTTGCGATGTCCTTACAGACGGGGATTCTCATCACCATGTAGAGAATATCAACCCCTATACGCAAGAGTAGCCCTTCACCGCCAGGAAACCGGAAGAATTGGTCTAAAATATTCTCCTTTGCATGGGTTTTGTTTGTTTGGCGGAGGTTGCGAGCAGACTGACTGCCTGCACCGTGGATATGTAATAATGTCATCAGAGTGCTTGGAAATAGTATCACCTCTGGTATATGTAAGGGCAATGTTTTCGTATTCAGTTATCACGGCCATGGTGCCAAGTGACATGGCGTTGTTAGCACCTTTCACAGTAAATAGCAGACACACTGAGTAGGAAACAATCACCAGGGGGGGGGGGGGTCTTGTCCCCACTGTTCTCGCTCTATGTTCCCGTGGCTCTATGAGGCAGCGGAACGCAACAACAGGTTAGTGGTTCATGACTGTGTGGCACGTGCAGTCTTCAGCGCTTTTCAGCTAAGGAGTGAGCACTTATGCCACTCATGTTGACATCACTGTCAAATGTATTAAGCCAGGCATTTCAAAGGCTTTGGCTCGAACCACAATCAGTCAAGCACTTCGCCCATTTTTGCTAATGCTCACTAAACAGAAAAAAACATTATGCGGGTTTAAGTCCTGAGAGGACCCTGGAACATTACCCTATGCAACAAAGTGTAATTTCATGGTGCTAATTTCTCAGCAACAAATGCCCCCCTTCCTTGGCTTGCCGTCAGTGGTGCAGCCCTCACCGAAAAGCATATTTCATTTCTATGAGGCTGGCAGAGTTTCGAGCAATATGGCCGGAATATGTGCGCAGAGGTCGGGTTGAGAACCTTGGGTCACTTTTAGGCTCTCAAGTTTAGAGTGTTACAAGCCCAGTATACAAGAGAGGAATTCGTCCATGGGGCTTTTCAACCTGATAAATTCTCGGAGAGCCCGTCGCTTCATTTGTGCACTGTACTTAGCCATATGGCATCTGTGGTGCACGCAGAGAACAGAAAAGCTGGGTGCTCTAAACGCTACTTGGCTAACCAAAAAGTTAGCTTGAATAATGCCCTTGCCCAACTCAAAAGTTAGCTTCAATAACGGCAGCCCTACAGCTTCCATAGATGAAATTCTTTCAGCGCAAAATTTGCGGGGCGCCAAATGACCGCTGCAGTGGCCGCGCCCAAAAACACCAATACTCAACCGCGACAGTCTAAAATTTACATTTGAATGATTCCTACTGTTCCAAAATAGTCTCTCACAAGCTTAGTAGTGAAACTTTGCTTTGAAATTACAAGATCCAGAACAATCCTAATGTTAAATTCATGCAAGCTACTGCTCATCAGTTATGCAAAAAATAAACGCCCAGTGCATAAACGATAAGACGATGGCGTGCATCCCGCAGGACCTTTGTAGTTGGCTGTAGTTCGGCTGCACATAATGATCATATCACCTTGGGACTGACGATTACATCAGAGCAACGGTGCCCTCGAAGCTGGCGGTGACGGGAGACGTCCTGATCTCATGCATCATGTTCGTTCACTTCCCCTTCTCCCCCCCCCCCCCCCCCCCCCCCCCCCCAGGAGGACGTCCGGTGGTCTGCGCCGCCCAGGGCCGGCGAACTGAAAACTTTTTGGCAAAGCTTTTTTGCTCAAACGAACTCGAGTTTCCTGGAGAACTCTACTTTCGATCTGATGAAGACTTCATGTGTAGAAAATGCTTGCAACAGGCTTTTTGGTGGTGTCTGTTCTTGTGCATCTGAAAATAGCCATTGTGAGCGACGAAAACGACTGATTTGTTCGCACTTCCCTACTGACTCGGGGCCTGGTGCCCTGTGGCATTAGGTGTTCCAAGGACCCTACCTGCATCCCTAACTGGTACACCCCTGTATGCTTTAACACTGTCCTAAAATGCAGAACTACGCACTGGCGCATGGCCGCTACGACACCGGCCACAAAGGACGTCTTGTTTTTACATGCAGTCAGCCAACAGTGTGCCATAAACTGACTGTTGCAGACACGCTAACAAGACACAGGCAAACACGAGTTTGTTGTTGGGGCTCACGCAAGTTTTTGGTAATCAAATAATTAACAGAGCTAAATTTAGCAGAGGCTAATATGTCCGCAACGGTTTTCAAAGTTAGTGAGAAAGCTAATTGGCGAACGAGAAAGTTAGCGTCATTTATTAGGATTAAGTGGTTTGCATAAATTGTTCTCGCCACTAAATAACGATTAAAATTACATAACAAAACGTCTGCACGTGGAGGAAAGTAAACGTCACCTGCATTATGTCAATAGCACAAGGACACAAGCGCACAGAATGGATGACCATGTCAAGAGCGCAATATTGATCGTGTTATAACATTTGAAATTGGCACAGAAAGGGAATCCTATCCGTAATGATGTGCAGCATTCCACTCTGTGAATCTATGACTGGGGAAATGCCTCAACAGCGAATGAACACTTTAAAATTTGGACGATGAATTTTAGGCTCCATTTGTAATTATCTAGAACTGGGTTTAAAAAAAGAAAAAACGAAACAGAAACCAACGTGAATCTGGATGGGCTATTCGCATGAGGTTCACGCCCTCCTGCTTTGCCCTAGAGCATTTGGAATCATATCAATCACGCGTGGTTTACTGAAATTTCTTACTCGATGTTCACACGCAGGCACGCTCTCTGTCCATCTGTGTTTATGACTGTTGATTCCCGGCAAATGGTGAGGTAATTTAACACATTTCTCAGCCATAGTACTCTGTGGAATGATGACCATTTACATGCCACCTTGGTGTGTAATGCGATGTGAGATGGGGAGACTTTCGTCCAGTGTAGAATGGACCAGCTGTGATAGTCTCTATTCCTTGACGAATTTGCATTCCAATTGTAGAAAAGTGCTAAATAAATGCGACATTTTGTTTAAGAATTCCTTTGAAGATTTAAAAACATGAGGTCGGTTGGATGCGCAACATTTCCGAGAAAATGGCGTTTTTGTGTCAACTTACAGCTAATGTAACGTGTAAAATGCGGTACCCTTTGTTTAGCTTATAATGCACAATTCATAATTCCATAGTTCACGGCCAGTGGCTCAAAATGTTAAGTCGGCATGCCAAAAATGCGCACGTTCATGTAGCTCTCACCCTGCAGGTGCGAGCCTAAGCACGTGCAGCGAACACAGTAGAGGCGGGCAGAGCGGTAAACCAGGCTGTTGTCCCAGTACAGGCGGGAAGAGCGATAAACCGAGCAGCTGTCCCAGTAGAGGCAGACAGTGCGGAAAGCCGGGCAGTTGTCACAGTAGAGACAGGAAGAGCGGTAAGCCGGACAGCTGTCTGAGAAGAGGCCTGAAGAACGAAAAGCCGGGCAGCTGTCCCAGTAGAGACAAGCAGAGCGGTAAGCCTGGCAGCTGTCCCAGTAGAGGCAGACAGTGCGGAAAGCCGGGCAGCTGTCACAGTAGAGACAGGAAGAGCGGTAAGCCGGGCAGCTGTTCCAGTCGAGGCGGGAAGAGTGATAAGCCGAGCAGCTGTCCCAGTAGAGGCGAGAAGATTGGTACACCGGGCAGCTATCACAGTAGAGGCAGGAAGAGCGGTAAGCCGGGAAGCTGTTAGCCCAAATTACGCCATTTCATCGTCTGTCGGCAGTCCATTCCGATACAAATCTGATCCATCTCGTCCGCAATCGATCTTTCACGTTTTATGGTTGGGGGATTCTTTTTGGTGGAGATTGATGTCGTAAACAGAGGCACAGTTTGCCTTGTCCTGCCTTTCAGATGCAGCAGGCAATGCCATTGTCATAATGCTGCATGCTTGTTTGGGTGGGATGATTTTGCTGCTGTCGTAAATCACACAAGATGTTTTGGGCTTCCGACCAAACCGTTGAATGGGGAGATGTCGAGGAAATGTGTTTACGTAAAGATTGTGACAGACGCTCCACATCGTTGCTGAATGTCGTAACTGTTGCACAGTAGCATCCAGTCAATATGCACCACGCGCGGGGGCCTTTTTGCAGCGCAGCCGGTGCCCGCACGATACGGGCGCCTGACAGCACAAGCTGGTGAGTCAGGGCAGACGCTGGATACTGTAGTGAGGTAGGGATGTAGTTTCTTGCTCAGTTGGGGGTGGGGCCCGCCCTAGCCCCCCCCCCCTCCCCCTCACCTCCGAGACCTACCCTTTGAAAGCAAATGTTGTATGTAAATTGAGAGTATCCACACGTTATGGCAGGTCTCTAGGTGAGGACCCGACCTTTCGAGGAAAGTAGGTGAACTTCGGGAGGAAACCCGTTTCTGTTTGTTTTGTCTGTAGGCTCAGCTCACCGAGGCCTGACAGCTTACTTGGCGAAACTACTCCCTGCAGCGATGACTGTCGCGCGAGACAGTCACCAACAGACGGAAACCTGCAGGTCTCAAAATGAGCTTCGAGTTACGACCCTGAATTCCCAGCTCCGGATCCATTTCTTTGAAGATGCTTGCGAGCCGTCTGTCAGCCGGAACTTAAGCACACAGATTCCCCCAGATGCACTCTGAGAATCACGGCCGCACTGACTGGAGGTCACCACCGGCTGCGGCTGGCACCAGCTGAGAAAGGTCGCGAGTTCGTACCTCTGACGAGCACTGGCAGTCGGCCTGGCAGCGGGCGATGCAAATAACCAATGCACTTGACGCGCCCTTAAAACTCAGTAGCTGACTAACTCGGCGTGGGCGCACGAGCTCGAGGATCCGGCAGCCGCTGGAGCCGTCACCGCTCCCGTTCCGCTGCTGGCCCGTGTCACCCAGCTCTCTGCGACCTCCGACGCCACGGCCTTTTGTTGGAGGGACCGTCGCAGCGGTGATGCAGAAAAGATGAAGGAGCCTGCCCGGGTAAGACGCGTTTGGAATGCCAGTGGACTGAAGTGTGAGATGCTGCCAGTGGAACGCTTCGAAAGACAAACGTGCTCAGAAGCTTGTCTTCAACAGACTACCAGATTATGGCGCGGTCCCTAAAACCATTGTTTGATAGACTGCAACTATAGCACGATGCTCAGTGCCAGGTCTGGGTGCAGGATTCAGGTTCGTCCTCATCATGCGAGTCAACTCGTCACACTTCGTGGGATGCGGCAGAAAGCCTCTAGCATGGTGGTGTTTACCTTAAGGAAACTGTTCTACTTTTGTATGGGACTTTGAACTGAGATAGCCACTTCAAGAGCATTCCCTGCAATTCACAGTTATAAGCTTTTCGTCACTTAAAATAGTATCGTTACTGAGCGAGGATGCCGTGAATGTCTGCTCATGTTAAAG
Organism: Pollicipes pollicipes; assembly: GCF_011947565.3. Lineage (NCBI taxonomy): Eukaryota > Metazoa > Arthropoda > Thecostraca > Pollicipedomorpha > Pollicipedidae > Pollicipes > Pollicipes pollicipes. The sequence continues at coordinate 22,713,681 of NW_023596448.1, read as the reverse complement.
GCACTTAGAGATGTGTGACGTCATAGAGCTGGCAATTTAATTCCTCCTCGTCATTGGCCATGCTGTCTCCAAGGTAAAAAATGCGAGCATTCGCTTGTTCGTGTCAGGAGTACGTGGGCACAAATCACCGCATCAACGGACAACAGCTGGCTTTCATACAGCTGACGGCGGTAAATCCAAATCTCGATCACGAACAGGGTTTTGTAATTCCCAAGGCAGGCATGTGGGCAGTCCTTCTGGTTATGACTGACGTGAGGCTTGAAGTTTGATAATTTAAAATAACACCCTTACTAACGAGGATGCATATGCAAGCAAAAATATAAAATCGCGCAAAAAAGGATACCACCACAAAGGGCAAAAACGCCTGCACGTACCGCTCGAAACATAAGTATACACGCATAGGCTACCAATGCCACCTTACTGCGCGTAGAAGTACCACAAGTGAGTTAGCCCGTCCGCTTAAGTGGCAATTCTAGCACGACTAGTCGGCCGGCGACTCACATTATAGAAACGTTCCACGACCTAATCAGACGATGGCGTATTGAGGAGTATATATACTAAATTGTGCAATTTTTTGTACTGAAGATCGTACCAATGCTGCGGTGACAAGTGAATTTTTCATCACATTTGTTGTCAAATGAGGACCATCTCACGTAGGTATGTCCCAAGGCATACCTATGTTATGTTATATGCGCATCCTGTGCGACATGATTGCCTTAATTGTGACGCTTGCTGTTCATGTTATGTGTACGCATGCTATGTGCATATCACATATAATATTGTGCAATTGTTGCAATGTTGTGATATATTATGTGCATTTTGCACATGTGCATGGGACTCAGCTTTAGGCAGACAAGCGTAAATCCCCCTGCCCCTTTCCAGCCACAACTTTCGACAATTTTCCAGAACTTAACACTACATCGGTGAGCGTTGCATGGAAGCTCTTGAAAGTCTTAATTCTTCTATTTTTACCACGCAGCAGAGCCTCTGAGTGCATGCATGGCTATGCCACAGTTGCTTGTAAGGTATTGGAGGCATGTGCTCAGTGCTTAGTCACACAGCCGTACGCATGGCTGTGTGACTAAGAAGGGCCTGCGGCTGCTGACTTTGGAGGACACCAGCGACAGATCATTACAGTTGTCTTTTCATGTGCCAGGAGAAGCTGTTACGCATTGGTTTTCTCGAATTGTGTCATGAAGGGATTTTAAATGAGACGGAATTGGGATCAGATCTTCTAAAGGGTATGGACAACGTTGATAATGCAAATAAACGCATCATATTCAATTGATTAACATAAGTAGCATGGAAAATCCGTCTACAACGCGAACATTTCTGCCCGTTTATCAAGGTTCTTACACACTATGGGTAGACTAAGAATTCAGTCAGGTGAGCATTGCACATGAAATACCCTTCAGTCGACTTCAGATCGCTTGTCTTGCCCAATAAAAGAGTCAACGCAAGATACGCAACTCAAGATAATAACATCCAGCAATGCTTGATAACTGCCTGCGTGGGCCAGTGCCAGCTGGGAAGGTTTGCTGATGGCTAGCCGGCCTCGCGGCCACTTTGGACGCAACGAGCTGGCCGGGCCAACTCCTGGCCATTTCCCCTGATGTCGCCATGGCAACCCAATCTATCTCAAATCACCGCCGTGCGACATCGCCCTCCGCGAACTCTTCCCCTGTCACAAGAGACTCTGAAAATCTCGCCAGTGCCCAGACGTCGTTTTAGCCCACTTCGGTGCCCCAATTGCCATTTGAACTTTACAACCATCGGTGTGACATAAATTTCAAGAGACGCAGGTTGGAGCCTGTATTTCACCTCTGGCGGTAAAACGCTACGCCATGGAAGAAACGAGCTTGGTAGTCGTAAAAAGCTCCACCACAGATTCATGCTCGAGCCAAAATTTGACATCGAATGTAAAAGTGACTCCGTTTCCACATTTGTATATGGGCATGCACTAAGGCAGGTTTTCTACCCGTCAACCATAGACGGGTGACCCCGGGTGCCCGCCCCTGTCCACCGCGACGCACAGAGCCGTACATCAGCCCTCATCTAGGACAAGAGAATGCACTTCTGCGGTGCTCCCCGGTAGGAAATAAAAGAGGCATTAAACATACAAGGCAGAGGATCACATACGAGCTAGTATTTCCGAGGTTAATGCCGGGGAAAAATGACGTACACAAATGCAACTTAAAAGTGAAAGAGAAATCAACGTAGTCAGTGTCAAGTATGACGGCTGACAGGCCTCTAACGCCAAGAAACGCTTAAGCGGAATGCTACAATACTACGTCTGGTTAATGCACTTCATAGTTTTTGGGCAACCAGGGTCCTGATCTGGTCCAAGATAGGGTAAGCCCTCGGAGTTGTAGAGCAATAGACCATGCATGGGATCTATTGTCGTCTACCGCTACAATTACACCCATGTTACGGTTTATAATCAACGCTATGGTTTGACATGGCAAGAAAATTTCATACCTTTTGTGAGTACATCCGCTGATTATTTGAGTTCCTTTTCCCTCAATCATATCTTCATTTTTTACCTCAACATGTGTGTGTCGGGAGTAACGCAAGGCTGTTTTAATGTTTTCGACATCTTTGAAGAGAGATCATTTGACTGGAACTATATAGATATTCTGGGCATGACTTCGTTGATAGTTGCTTTCAATTGATAAGGTCTTCAGTTTTTTACTGAACTCGCTGAGTCGTCTGCATCTATGAAGCCGACCATTTCATCAGTCATTTAAAAAATTCAGTCATATATGCATATATATATATATATATATAATATATATATATTATAGATTATATATAATATATATATATATATATATATATATATATATATACACACATATATATATATATTATATATATATATATATATCTCTCTCTCTTCTCTCTCTCTCTCTCTCTCTCTCTTTGTGTCTCTCTCTCTCTTTTGTCTCTCTCTCTCCCTCTCTCCTCTCTCTCTCTTCTCCTCTCTCTCTCTCCTCTCTCTCTCTCCTCTCCTCCTCTCTCTCTCTCTCTCTCTCTCTCTCTCTCTCTCTCTCTCTATATCTCTCTCTTCTTCTATATCT
>NW_023596448.1:22698128-22709948 GCF_011947565.3 Pollicipes pollicipes | reverse complement strand
AAAGTCAAAACCAACGTTTTTTCTTACCCCAGAGCTTGCTGTATGATATAGCTTCTTGTGCTCATAGTTCAGGGAGAAGAAAACTCCGAACGAGCGGGCTTACAAGTCGCGTCTCGTTTCCCATCTTTGAATCTGCTGGTTTGCTGCATATAGACACAACTGTATGCAAAAAAGCAGCCAGAAACCACTGAGAAAAAAGTGCTTAAACTGCACCGAAAGCAATGCCTTCACGCTCTCCATTTGGGTCTGACAGTGAAGCAGAGGTGTGGCAGTCTTTTTATCGCTTTTAACCTTAACGCGTGTCGCTGGGATCTCTTATTTGACCAGCCGGTTAGTCAGGAAACAACTGGTGAAGGTGTCATGGTGCTTTATCGTTACGGCACTCTGATCCACGGCATCAAAACATTTTAATATATACACCTATGCAAATATACCAGTTCCTTAATTTCCCGTGGGAAAAGGAATAATGGATCAAAAAGCATCGCGCGAGCATTCTCGGCAGGACTATGTTGTCATCAGTTATGCTAATTATTGGCAAACAATCGGTGTATTCCTGTAGACGATAGCTCGGCCGATTGAGTCGTAACATCAACTTATCGCAAAGTTGGTAGCTTCAGCAACCCGCCCAGCCTTTGGGAAATTGTGCTGGATTTTGTAAGCACTGAAATGAAAACTCCTTGAACGGGCGGCGTGTTTCTGCAACGTTGCAGTATCAGCACGTCTTCGCTCCTTATTAGATCAGCGTGGAAGATGTGAGATTTTCAAACTGCGAAAAGGCTGGTCAACACTGATTGCCAACAGATCTAGACCTCGACGACTGTGCGTCGCCGTCTAATGAATAATGAAAAACGGACAAGCATGCTGACAAAAGTGTGTCTCAATGTGCGCATTTTCTCACCCACAGTCGTGCATAAACCAAAGTTTACCCGTTTCAGAACGTTCAAAGGATGGATATTTGCAAACAGGGACAGAAAGAGGGCGTAAACTAGCTGCAAGTTATAGGCAAACGTGCCATCTATAAATCATTTAGCAATCTCAATACTGCACAACCGGTATGTACGCCAGCAAAAGACCCGGACGCCTTCAACGAAGCCTGAAGTCAGCTCCAAATGGAAAGCACTGCGGGTTAAACCGAGGCAGGTCAAACCATCAATGTGACATAGATGGATACACACATAGTACATAAGCCCAGCTTGCTGCGGCCGATAACCACCCAGCCTATAACCGTATTTCAATCCTCCGTCGCATCCACTGTAAACGTAATCGGGCGAACAGGCGTTACCAGTCGGAAAGCCCGCGGTTATCCAATATTCCAGCGATGGATGTCTAGGGCGCGAACGTGAAGCATCAGTGCACTTCCACCTGCCAGAATCGTGTAGCGGGATATTCCAAGGCGTCGTCAGCCTTTGTCCATGTTGTATCATGGGTGCCATCATGATTGGGTTCCCATAGATGACTGACTTCATTCGTTTACGTTAACACACGCCAGGAAGGCCGGCTGAATACGCTTCGCTCGGGTGGGGGTGAGGATCATCTTGACCGCTGAGATCTCAAAAATCAAGATAGCGGTTAGATTGACCCGTGTGTAAGCTCACCTGTGTCAATATTTGATTATCTGTGGTGATGATGTTTGGGTCAAATAAGGACAAACAAGGTCAAATCCAGGTAGGTCTCTCAAGTGCCCCAGACCTTTCCATGTAACTGCTACGAAGCTAGGTATCCGTTCTAAGCAGCAGGCCAATGAGGTTAGGGGCCTTTTTTAAACATTATAAGGTCAAGGTCACCAAATACTTACGAGATTGCTCCTAGCTTGCTCATCCCTTCGAATGAGCGTCAGGGATTATGGTAGGTGATGTGTTCATAAAAACGAAATGTTGACCTGGATCATTTTAGGTAGTAACCTACTGTGACCTTTGAAAAAAATCATAAAACATGAATAATGCAGTCGCTGTCATTCATAAATGTGAAATGGGCACCAGAAACTACCCTATAAGACGAAGCTCGCGAGTAAAAAGACAAGGTAGTTTTGACCTCGTTCTGCCCCTTGGTACCTGACCCTAGGTCAATGGAATTGGTTGTATTTCTAAATTCATTTGGTTTGTTGCCTACAAAACTATCTCATTTATGCACTGCTTCGTCTAACATCCGCTGTTGTATCACATTGAACGGTTCCCTATAAATGCCCTTCGCTAACAGCCATTGCCTGCCTTTGAATCCGCTATAGGTCAGCGACCTTACAAAGTACATATAATTTTTGTACATCAAAAGGTCCACTATTCAATTCTATTGCTATTTCAATTTTATTGCCATTTTCTACAGCTGTGTCAGGTTTGGCGCGGTTACACCATGCCGTTTAGGAGTCATTCTGGAAAAACCTTCGGAGGGTCGATTTGACCGCCGCCCACCCGAGCGCCCGTTAAGATGTCGCGTGTGTCATAGTAACAGTCATGTTGTAAACGGTGTCAAAAAGGCGTAAAAGGCAAAGTGTGAGCTATGGTGGTGATGGACACCCCCGCTGTTATTGTTTTCCGATTACTACAGGACTTTGACAGCATTTTAAGCAGTCATTAGGTCGTCATACTGCGACAGTCACAATCAGTCAGTCATCAGTCATCAGTCATCAGTCAGGTAGTCATAAGTTGTCATACTGCGGCTGTCCGCTTTTAACCACGTTTCTGTCATGAGGCTGACGCTGGTTCGTCACTAAACTAATGTCTGAAACACATATATACACATCCAATAATCTCCTGTCAATCGCAATGAATTTGTAGATCACACTGCATTCCACAGATGTTGAATTGTTGCAGAAGACGCAGGGAAGGCGCCGCCGCCATCGCACGGCTGGCTGACTGGTAAGCCTCAGAAGGCCGGTGACGCCTTCGCCGCGGCAGCCTCGCTGACCCGGAAGAAATGGCGGCTTAACGCCGCGGTAAGCGCATTGACGGCTGCGTTTGTTGATTTCTTCCCCGTGGTCCGTCGCACGTCATGGGGGGGTGCGGCTAACGTTGCACCAGCCAAAGTCGCACCGCGCTTAGCAGGAGAGCTAGGTTCAGCATTGCGTCAACAGGCCTGTCTCTGCTGCCACGTCTGACCTGAGCTGACCTGGTCTGGTCAGTCTGACCCAGCCCCGGTCTGATGGCAGAGCACAGCGACCGCGCCTGTTCGGCGATTTGCCGGCCGCGGCTCGCTCGGCCGCCATCGACCAGGCCTCACGGTGGCGGGCATCTGACTGCGAGCCATCCCTGCCAGGCAGGCAAGGCTTTCAGACACTGTCCAGATGGATCCACACTGTCGGTGCTTGGCGCTCAGGTTGGCGCTGCGTGAGCACGGAGGCAGCTGGTGCTCGGGCTTGTACGCTGACGGAACGCAGGAGCTTGGTTTGAAGTGAGCAGCGACTGGTTAAAATCATCAGTTGTTATCTCTCAAGACGCCAAAGCTGGGCCGTTCGAGATTTCTGTCCAGTCCTATGACTTTGCAAGGCTCTGACGACGGGGCAAAGCTAGTGATGAGCAGTGCCCCTAAAGCGAAGAACCCAATTCGGCGGGAACCTGGGGGCTAGAAGCAGGAGACTGAGCCCTCCACAACATTCTGATAATTTAACATTGGGCTAATAGTCGCTGGCGGCAATGGAAGGGCAAGTTACTCCAGCTAGAGTCGCACCACGCGTAGCAGAAGAGCTAGGTTCAGCATTGCGTGAACTGGAAAGTGACTAACGGCCCTCCAACTTGCGAGACCTTCCATTGTGAATGTTCCATTCCACCTCCTCCGATCTGACAGATGCGTTCTGCCGCGATCAACCTCCCATGCAGATAAGGCTACTTTACGGTCAGGGTGTACCTGCCACACGGATCTGCCTCCTATCCACCATCTTCGACTGTGAAACCTTCATATGAGGGTGGACCACAAGCTCTACCTCTCCTAGCTGGGGACCTCCAGCCAACACACCCTCCCCTCCCGAAACAGAGCCACGACCCCTGTCACCAGTCACTATAGGGTTCACGACCTCTGTCACTGGCCCTTATAAGGAAGGGTCCCCCCTATCCTGTCCTAACTTAACCGTAAACTTACTATCTTTTATAATATATAGCTACCCATTAAAAATATACTATATTTAGCTATTAAATAGGAGGGGGTCCCCCTGCCCTAACTTAACTGCCCCCCCCCCTCCCCCTCCCCTTCCCCCCAAACCTTCCGTCTCCTATGGCCTCTAACAGAATCACCTTGAACGAGAGATGCAGCTTATCAACCCGCCAACCCGCCACACCTGACCCGGTGTAAACCCGCAGGCTTGAGATGGAATTGGGGTCCAGACTTTCCGTGCTTTGACGGAATAAATCTTAAAGACAAAACAATGGATCGTTTTCTAGTGCGTTATTTCCAAAGCGTACACAAATTTGAAACGCGCCCGTCACGCACAACATAATCATGAAAAATGCATATTTCGATTTTCTAAACAACCATGCACAGCGCGGGCATAGAAAATACATGCTTTGATTTTTTCTAGCAAGAGCTCCTAACGACAAAACAACCTCGGCATATAAACACACCTGAAAAACAGTTTACAAAAAAATGAACAATTTTATGTAAAAATACCTCATCAAAAAGGAAAAGAATAACTACGCAGATGATCAAAGCGTTGCCTGCTTTCATTAAGTTGTAGTCCGCAGGGTCCTTAATGTAAATACAGCGTCATACTGCGCTTGGCCGTTATTATGAGGCCGAGGTACACGTACCTTCCTGCTCCTGCCTTGCACATAAACCACACCGCGGAATCAAGGTGGATGATCAATACAATGGCTGGAATATTTTGCTGCATTCATTGCGCTAGCCTCGCTCTCTGACCGACACATTCCGTGGTTATTCATGCATTACATGCGCAGCAATTGCAAAATCGCAATAGCGGGAATGCAGAGATTTCCTTTTATTGTGCCTGAATTTTTCATGCATGCAAGCGCATACGACTTACGACTGCGATAGTGTTTTTGTGCATGACACTTTTAACCTTATTGTGATAACCATTAATCGTCAATGTACATGTCCACATAAATATGTTTATTCTGTTTACTTTTCCCATCTCTTCTCATGTAACCAGGTTTCTCCCATCTCTGTATATAACCAGGTTTGTGTCAAACAATTCCGGTTTAACGGACGGCAATCGATCATTCGATGCAGGCTCGAAAGTTGCGTTCAGCAGGCAACCTGAACAGATATATTAGACGTTTCCCGCTGAGTATTTCTTCCCGTCAAAATATTGTTTCAATATGTAACAGTATCATATGGTATTTGTGACATCGCTGTATGTGAATGGATGCAACTTGAGTGAATTTGACACCCTTCTTGGACAACAAAAAAGCTACTGCTGTCCTTGTATGCAATGTTACACAAACGGCACGGTAACGCTCGTTTTGTAACGGAATATGGCCAGCGCTATTAGGGAATGGTGAGTCAATTTAAACCTATCGTGCGGTATTTGTTGTGTGCTGTCGCATGATTCATCCACTCCAGGACGGCAATTCCCGCATGAGTGCATGCAATTATTTTATGGATGCGGGTGACGACGTTGCGACCGTTGTGAAGTATTCACCGTCTGTGAGGTGGACAGACTGAAAATGTTCCATTCTGGTAGCCGTGTCATGTCAAAACTGCCTCCACTTTCCTGCAGTTGCATGGGACTTGAGGCTTGTCCTCGCGTACAGCGTATTGAACTGATGACGCTTCCCATGATGTGGAATAACCGGCAGTTTATGAATCGCTAGTTGACGCAGCCAAGTTTAGAAGACCTAATCTACAGTTTTCTGAGAAGAGGGACAGAAGTGAAATTTTGGTGCATTTTTTGACGAGGATTCCAACTTATATTTCACCTCCGTCCATCTAATTTGTAGTTGTAAACTGGCAACCCAGTGTTCAGGTTGTACGTTAGCACTATACAAATTCCACAGTGCATATTACAGGAATCTTATTGCTGCTACTGCTATCTCAGCCCCACCACTGCATTAAGCCAACAAGGTTGTGCAGTAGGTGACTGAATATTTTATGCGAATTTCATGTGCAGAATATTTACGTGTTGATGCCGCTTCAGCATGTTAGCACAGCGGGCCCTCGTGGGCTAGATCCCTACTTGGCCTCAGTGGGGGGGGGGAGTGTGGGGGGGGGGGAGAGTGGGGGGAGTGGGGGGGGGGGGCTGCGTGCTGGCATCTTAGAAAAAGTTGTCTCGACCCTGAACATATGCATATGATTCAGGCTTCAAGATAACGTTAGAAGCTTGACGGGAAGATGAAAATATGATCCTTTAACGTCACCCACTTGATGGAGGAAAATTTAAAACATGGATGCGTAAGTCGGACTTAACCACTAGCATTGAAAAAGAGGCTTGTTGCGCTGCGTGAAAATTAGCGAATTTAGATACTTGCTATCCGAAGCTAAGGAGTGCCCGATGGCTCACTCACTGATGTCTCGAAGTGATCTTCAGTCATATAGCAGCATGGTATGCTATGGCCATTTCATCATGTGCAGCAATTAAACGTCCACGCCGTGACGATGCATGTAGTCTATCAACAACAAAAAATATCCCACTAGCATTTAGACAAGTCCTTGTGTTTTTCCTAATTCATTCCCGTTTTAAGTTTTGAACACCAGCAGCTTTCGTGCTTATGCCTCCCTGGAGGGTATATCCGCGTGTCTGGGCTTGCTCACCAGGGAAGTGTAAACAACACTTTGTGTGATAGCTCGCTGAATCCCGCAAGCTATCAGGAACGCCTGCCAAGTTGCGGATTCCCTGCTGTCTGTCTGTGAGCGCGAAAGTGGCCACCTAGCACCCGGCGCACGTGTGGCTCGCGCTCGTCGATGAGCCATGGGACCCGCCGCTGGGATATCCAGCTTAGCTCGCCGCCGATTGGCTGCCGCGGCGGTGACGCCATCACGGGAGCTGTACGCGGGGCGCCGCCGGCGGTGCCAGTGTCGAGGCCGGCGGTGAGTGCGGTGGTCCACGTGCGGAGCCGGCGGGTGTCGGCTCGAGCCGAGCTCTCGTCGTCGGACAGGTACGCTTCCCGCGGCCTCGAGCTCGGGCCGCTCGTCGCGTGGCGGAGAGGCAGCGCTGACCACTCCGAAGCTTGGCTTAACCCGCACGCGCTGGCGGAAATGCACGGAGCCGCATTACCCGCTGCAGTCTACAGATGATGATGATTTGGTAGCTGACCTTTATGAACGCTGCCGTATGTAGTCCGGTTTTTCATTCGGCTAATCATTCGGTCGTTTTTGCAACATATTTCAAACCGGGTTCAGTGTGGTGCATTTGTAGCCCTCAATCGGCGCATCGGTACATTTTATATGTTGGTCGCTGCATCGGTACATTGCAGGCCATAGTCGGTGCATCGGTACATTGTAGGCCATGTTCGCTACATCGGTGAATTGCAGGCGTTGATCGGTGCATCAGTACTCGCACTATGCGAGTGTGCTCTCGAGCCCCGATATGGCCGTTTCACCGACTCCCCACGGGATCCATGGGTCTTGGGCACACCAGAGGATCTCTGGTGTGGCGACAAGTGCCTTCTCCAGGCCATCATAAGCGGTGGGACCGGTGTACCACCGGTGGGTCCGGTGGTACCGGAGCGGTGGGGTACTGCACGGCCCCTGAGTCGCCGCTGGGACGGATGCTTGGGATCTTCCCGCCCGCCCTCCCGGCTGTCTCTGCTTTTATCTCGGATTTTCCCGCACCCGACCAGTCAGCTTTGAACTCCCCGCTGCTGCCATACCTTCCCGCTGATTTGTGCCGGCCCAAGTCCGCTGCAGTTTTATTTGGCCTGTCCTTTGGCTTGTCCTTGTCATGCCCCTTGGATGTGCCCTGACTTAGCCAATTGGCTTTGCCCCGATCGAACCGCCGCGCCTTGGATTTGCCCTTGCCACGTTCGCGACCGCGTCTGTGTCCGACCCAATGGCTTTTTGTGCAACTAGACATATATTTCCCGGCACACAGGAAAGCTTTGTAGTAAATTCAAGTGCAACATAATGCAAAGGCCCGAAACATGTTATAGCACCCAAAACACCGCGTAAAAGACACTGCAAACATATTGCAGGTAAACAGGTATCGTAGCAGCTTGGCAAAAAACAAAAAAACAAGCAGCGCATACATATCCTAGATGAATGCCTGTCTGTCATGACTGCGTGAAATTCGTCCCACCCCGTCAGCAAGGGGAGAGGGATTGCTGCCAGCCCCGGGACTCTGTGCTCACACGACAGTGAAGAAAAATTATGGACAAGCGTTGATGCAGGCATAGCACATTTGAAGAAGAAGAAATTTGATTCACAGCAGCCGGCAGCTCAACACGTACCGTACAGTTTCATTCCTTTCATGTCATTATTTTAGATTGCGACAATGACCAAATTTTCTCCCAAAAAGTTGCTATACGATAATTTAAACGTGCATCACTAACTGCTTTGTTCTTTTATCTGCATCATCACGATGACAAATAGGTCTTCAAATCCTCGAGTTTGCACTGGCTTGCCAAACAATATGCTGGTAGGAAAGCAATTTGAAGGCCCGCTGACGCCAACACGTCGAGAAAATGCCCGCTAGAAAGCAATTTGAGAAAAAAAAAACGGAATGCAATTTGTGAGGTACTTGGTTCCACTGCCCGCACGTGTCAAGAACTTGTAATTTTTCATAAGGTGAGAGGAGATTCATCGCAAGAGGCGTTACGGGAAGGTAGGGGGGGGGGGGGGGGAGGGGGCGTGCCGTTGTCTGACCACTGTTACAGTGAAGGTATGAAGGCATTACAGTGAAGGTTACAGTATGAAGGTTGTGACAGTCATTACTCAGTCTCATATAATAATGTTTAGGCAAGGATGTCCTTAATCACCAAATCTGAATCGCATCAGAAACAGAAAAAGGACAAACGAAATCAACCGTTTGTCGTCAGGCCCGCAAAAGACCCGGTGAACTTTACTGCTGAAACGATTTTGGTTCGTTACCATGTGCCAATACGTCATTTTACGTTTGTGGATTTGGCTCCGTAGGATCAGGTCGTTAAGTGCCGTGAACAAGAAGTGACGACTTGGTTGATGATAGAGATACGAAAACACCGCTGGAGGAAACATTGCCGGCGACTTTGACAGCCTTGAAAAATCTACAAGATACGTTCTCTGATACGTTCTGCATGTTTCTTTATCCGTGCCTTTCAGATTTGGTACCGAGTTAGGCTCTGTCTCACAACGCCAGCTTGAAAAGGCTGATGTATCTGAGATAAATGATGGAATCAGCGAGCCGCTTCATAAATGCGAGTCTGTTTAATCAACTGTCTGCTGTGAGCTGTGCTCATACCAACCCTTTCATTAGTTTTGGTTCGACGTTTGTTATGCAGTGCCCGGTTACAGCTCTAGTAATTCTGCTGGGTTATTTTCAGCGGTGGTCGGTCAGACGCCATAATGAGTCCTTGATAAATGATCACTCAGTCAGGGCTGTTTTAGTTGTTGAAATAGTAGTCTTAGACAAATAGCAGTAGCTAGCTTTATATTCAAGGGATCAAACAGCGTCTGATTTGGCCGCCTCCTACAAACCAGCGTCCTCTCACGCCAGGTCAGCGGGCGCTCTCGCCAAATTGAAGGCGTTTTTGTCGCCTCGGTAGTCTGGAGATGAGATGCCGGACCCGCGGTCTGGTAGCACTGGGCTGGAGTCCCGTGAGGGGCCGCTGTTTTGTCGCACGGACATGGAAAGGTCAGCTGGCAACTGGCCAAAGTTGTCGATCCTGCCCGGGGCAGTCAATCCGAACGTCGGGCCGGCGGCGAAACACTCCGCCCACCTGCAAAAAGGCCTTCCACATCATTTGTGACCTCCATCGTTTTCGCCAAGGCTGCAAACAACCGGAAAAGAATTATCCAGTGAGGTGGAACGACACAGCTTACGTAGTAGGTTCGACACACGTGCAGCAAGTTAGGTTTGACAAGTGCGTTGATCTCATCCCAATCAATATAGCCAATTCCTCAGTTGCTTTTAGATCACTGGCAGCGTTGGCGATGTGAACAATCATCTTCGCCATTTGCTTCCAAATTCAGCTAAATGCAAGAAAGGAACGACAGGTATTTTGATGTCCGGCGAATTCAACGATGTTCTGTCTAGATCCTTTATGTCGCTTCAGGGACCCTCCAGATTAGGTCAACCTTGTGGAACGGCATGTCTACATGTCGTATGAATGCAACATCATGTTTACTATCAAATTACGTGCGATGATGGTCTAAACCCGATCTTGGGGCAAAAGATGCCGTCCTAGGTCACTTACTGCGTTTTAACCTGGAAGTTCATTTATTTGCCGATCGTAAATGGTTGGTTGGTTGGTTGCATTACGAAATTTTGTGCCAGTGTGGTACAATTAGATACTATGTGTGCCAGTAAGCAAAACAGCCAGTGAACCAAAACTTGGAATTTGTCGCAAAGATAGGCCAACAGCTTCCTGAAATCGCATGATTGCTCGGTGGCTCGATCAGTCTAATGATTATGTTTTTTTAAAGAAATATGCGCGATCGTTATATCATTAGCTACGAAACCAACGAGACAAAGCGAAAATCCCTTAAGATATTTGAGTGCGTGGGACGTGCATGATACGAAGCCGACAGGAGGACCGTTGGACAGGAGGACCGTCGCACTTTTGCACTGTCGCCACGTCCGTCCAAACCTGACAGCGTCTGTTTTATCAGCGATGGCGCATCAGACCCATCAAACGTACACCGAACACAGCTCGCCAAGCCGCACTCCGCGTCGCTACAGGGGCTGAATGGTGATCAGTACTAAATCCTGTGCCCGCGTCACGTGCACAGCCTGTTGCAGCTCGCGAATCATCCGACCTGCCAAGCGATGTTTTCACATGGGACAAAGAGCTGCTCCTTCAGCACTGACGCTGGCGGCAAAATTCTGCTTTTTACGCGCGAATGCTAGAGCTTTTTAACGGGAGAGTCTTAAGCTTACGTTGTGTAATCAGGCCTGGGCTCAACCAGACCCCGCGTTAGGAATGCATGCCGCTGAAAGTTGATGTTGACATGCATGCGATAGGGGAATGTACAAGCGATTGAATTGAAAGCAAGGCCTAACAGCACGTAGCATCCTTTCACAGATCATGGCGTCCACACAAAAAGCTCCAAATCGGGTTCAAGTGTTGTTCGCACTTTTGTGTGGGACACCGTGGCAGGGTCACGCGCGCTACTTGCTCCACATCCGTGTGCACATCCGAGGTGCTTGTGTGCTTGAGAACTATCATTCTGGTCGGACGAGTGCCAAATCACCGTTCGTTTCCAATGCACAGAACAAAATTCAACGCTTGCTTGAATCTTCCAGCAAAACAGCAAAGATGACTCCGGTCTCAGCGATCTAACTTGAATCATTTTTGTCGATGGGCATGCGCGAGACAAATGTTGACATGTACGCTATATTTTGCCTCACTTTCCGCCGATATTTTTCAGTGTTTTCATCAACTCTGCGTGAGTCATGCCATTTACCCTTTGCTCACAAGAGCTCATTCTGAGCATGACCTTATATTCGCGTTTGCAAACTGAAGATGTGTGTGTAAAGTTGTCGGTTTCATTAACGCAGTGTTTGTCCTGATATGCTGATAGTGCTATGTACAGTTGTGAGTCGATGTACATGATTATTTACATGACAAACATAACGTAGTTTGACCCCCAATAGATACAACGAAAATAGAAAATTAATGAGACCAAGAGAGTTGCAACTGGACCAAGAGAATTGCAAATGGTGCTGTAGTCGTTCGAGTCGGGCGAGGTGGCAAACGGCAGCACCGCTCCACATGAACGCCACCGTATTCCATCAATGATCTC